>NC_057808.1:294798724-295098724 GCF_018294505.1 Triticum aestivum | reverse complement strand
AATATGAAAGAGCACTTGATACATCTACAACAAGTCCTTGAAGTGTTGCAGTCCCATCAACTATATGCAAAACTAAGCAAATGTACCTTTGCACAACCTCAAGTGGAATACTTGGGCCATATTATCAGAGGTGATGGAGTAGCAACTGACCCTACCAAAATTGAGGCAATAATCCAGTGGCCCACTCCTGAAAATGTAACATAGTTGAGAAGTTTCCTTGGCCTCACTGGTTACTACAGGAGATTCATTCAAAACTATGGTTTCATTTGCAAACCCCTATTTCAATCCTTGAAAAAGGACAACTTCAAATGGGAAAGTGAGCAATAGGAAGCTTTCAACTTATTAAAACATAAGATGACCCAAGCTCCTGTCCTGGCCCTGCCTGATTTTTCTCAGCCCTTTATCCTAGAAACAGATGCTTGTGCTTATGGAATTAGTGCTGTGCTCATGCAAGAAGGCAGGCCAATCTCTTACTTCAGCAAGACCATTGGCCCTAAAGCTGCTGCCCTTTCAACATATGACAAAGAGGCCATGGCCATCATAGAAGCATTGAAACATTAGAAACACTATTTTGCTGCCTCCTCTTTGATTATCAGAACTGATCAGCAAAGTTTGAAATATATTCAAGAGCAAAAACTAACTGAAGGAATTCAGCACAAGTTACTAGTGAAACTCCTGGGCTACAACTTCAAGATTGAGTACAAACAAGGCAAAAACAACAAAGTTGTTGATGCTCTATCTAGAGTGAAATACAGGTTACAATCCCTGGTTGCTAGTCAAGTGAGACCTGCATGGATATCTGAAGTTATCTCTAGTTATTCCCAGGATCAAAGGTGCAAGGACCTGATAACTCAATTAGCAACTTCTGCAACTGATGTCCCTAACTATGCTCTCCAACAAGGAATTCTAAGATACAAAAACAGAATTGTCATAAGCAAGAATTCTAACCTCAGAAATCAGTTAGTAGCTGCCCTACACAATTCTGAACTTGGAGGCCACTCTGGACACAGAGCTACCTACCAGAGAGTTAAACTCCTCTTCCATTGGCCTGGCATGAAGCAGTTCATTGTGGATTATATTAAGCAATGCCCCACATGCCAAATCAACAAACCTGAGCATTGCAAGTATCCTGGCTTGCTACAGCCTCTTCCTGTCCCAGACTTTGCTTGGTGCCACATTAGCATGGATTTTGTAGAAGGCCTACCAACTTCCCAAAACAAAAACATGATTTTGGTAGTGGTAGACAGATTTACTAAATATGGGCATTTTATTCCAATGCAGCACCCCATCACTGTCAGTACTGTGGCCACAGCCTTCACTGATCACATCTTCAAGTTACATGGCCTACCTTCAGTTATTGTTACTGACAGAGATACAATCTTCACCAGCAATCTTTGGCAGGCACTCTTCAAGAAATTGGGCATTAAACTGCAAATGAGCACTTCTTACCACCCTCAATCTGATGGCCAAACAGAGAGGGTCAATCAATGCTTGGAAAACTAATTGAGGTGCATGGCCTTCTTACAGCCTAAGAAATGGATGAACTGGCCCTCTCTAGCTGAATGGTGGTACAACACCAGTTACCATACAGCTCTGCAAATCACTCCTTTCCAAGCACTATATAATAGACCCCCCAACATGATCTATGAAGCAGCCTTGTACCCAGCTGAGCAAATACAAGAATTTTCCTCTGTCCTCACTGCTGAACAAATTGCAGCACAGATCAAGGCAAATCTGCTGAAGGCTCAAACTAGAATGAAACATTATGCTGACAAAAAGAGATCTGAGAGAACTCTGGAAGTGGGTGACATGGTGTACCTCAAACTTCAGCCCTATAGACACACTACTTTGAGTGTCCATCAATTTCTGAAGCCCCACTCTAAGTTTTATGGCCCATTCAGAATAACAGAGAAAATTGGTCCAGTGGCTTACAAACTACTGTTACCTGAGGGCTATAAACGGCACCCCACATTCCATGTCAGTCAATTGAAAAACTGGGACCACAAGCAATTCCCAACCCCAACCTACCACTCATCAATGCTGATGGTACTATTCTCCTAGAACCTGAGAAGCTCTTGGAGAGGAAACTTATTCCCAGAACTCAGGGTGATATCCAAATACCTGTGGTGCGTTGGCTTATCAAATGGTGTAACATGGATGAGCAAGATGCTACTTGGGAAGATGCAACATTCATACAAAAGGTTTTTCCAGCCTTTCAGCCCTGAGGACTGGTCTGAAGTCGATCGGGGGGGGGGGGGGGTTGTCAGGACCCAACTGAAGAAATCGACAATGCTTCAGTTAAGTTTAAATCCCCAGTCCTTGGCGCGAGACTACCCTGGCCGTCCATCGCTGATCAGACGCTCTACCTCCGCTCGTACTACTTCGCTTTGAAGAGAGGCTCTGGATCGCGTACAAGTGGCATCGGACGGCTACCATCAACTCACGGGTCACTGTACCCTTTTCGGCAAAGAGTACAGTGTTCCACTGCTTTTCATTTTACTTTCTTACTTTCACTCAACTTGTAAGGCTATAAAGCCAGAGCTCCAGCTCGATCGAGGGCATAGAAATTGTTAGGGTTTCCCCCTCTCTGCCGCCAGTGTTCCTAGCCGGCCATAGGCTCCTCTTGCTTTGTACCAAAACACCTTGATCCGAACCATAAATCAAGCTAGTTTGAGTGGAATTTCCCCCTGTTTCCTAAATATTGCTCGTCAGACTCATCAGGGTCTGACAGCTTTCCATTATTTATGCCAACGTGGCAACACCATCTGCCTGTGTATGTGTCGGTCCTACCTGCCTGCTAGTGAGATGGAGCAAGAAAGTGTAGAATACCCCTTGGTTTTAGCCTCTTGTGACCAAGGCGCTAGGGTTCCCTTGCCTCTTGCTGGCGTCGCCGCCGGTCCGCCCCGTCTCCTATGGTTCTTGGACCATGGAGGCACGCTGGATCCCGACCCTTACCGGCGGGAGGACTCCATTTGTAGGTGTTTTTTTAAAGTTTTGTTAGGGTTTGTGCCATGTTCAAGAAGACGGGCGGTGGCAGCTTCCTGAAGATGGAATAAGGTCCTCCCCATCTAGCCTCTGTCCCGACGGAGTTTCTAGCATCGTCAAAGGGAGTGTGGAGGTATTGTTCGCACACGAACACGTCACCATGTACCCTCGACGCTGGGGGTGGTACACCGCAACTACACCGAAAGAGACCCGACCGGAAACGCGGTACACAAGCAATCCAGTGAGCCCTTTTGTAGACCCGAAACCCTACACGCCCGGGAGGGACCCCGTCAGGGCGCGCGGCGGCTATGGGCTGCTCTAGGTCGGACTGACCGCCCCTAAGGCCTCATGGATTCGCTGCCTCCAATCTCGAAGAACAACGAAGAACGAGAAGTAAGATACGAGGGGGATAAAGATAGATGAACAAGAAAAAGTAGGATAGATTGATTTGTTCGATTGTGTGTTGTTCAATCGGCAGTCACCCCTTTCATATGTATAAGGCGGCTGGACTTCCCGTACAAGAAAAGGACTCAAATCACGTCTAAATCGTGAAAAGTTACCCTAACTCGGACTACGAGGGCCGGAACTTCCAGTCTAGCCCAGAACTTCCAGGCTCAAATTATATCAAGTAGCCCTCTTGCACTGAATCTACAGGTCGCGTATGACTTCGGATCGCGATGGTCCGAAAAGCAAATTGTAGATCTTGAAACAGAGAAAAACTCGTTTGTTGATCACCTTTTCATTCGAGGTCTTCTTGAGGTTGAAATCAGGCCCGCAAATCTGCAAATAATGTTGAAAACCTCGTTTTCTGTGTGTGTCATGCAATGTCACTGTTTAGCCCGGAACCTCCCCGAAAGTTTTGTCCGGAACTTATGGGGCAGACTTCTGCATCACATTATTTTGGCCCTAACTTTTGCATACGAACCCAATTGAGACGTTTTTATATCAAAATTGATCGTTCCGACGAGACGGAGACAATCCATGTAGAACACTTTCTCATATGAGGCCGTCTTGGGGGCGTAATTGGTTGAACAACACTCTGCACACAAAATCCTTGTAACATCCCAAATTTTCAATTTGGAATGTTATACATAGATCATCATTTTGCATATCATGTTTTGTTGCATTTTGACAACTCCTCGATAAATCCTAAGCAACTCAAGGACCCTCGGAGAGAGTTGGGGATTTTCTCGAATTTTTAAATTTTATTTTTCAAACGAGGGTTTTGGTTTTAATTATTTTTCTCTCCGAAAAATATTTCATTTTAAAAAAACGAGAGGAGAAAATATGACTTCTCCAAAACAATTGAGATACTCGAGGAAAAATGTTAAAATCATTATTTGGATTTTATTTGCAATTTTTATTGCATTTAAAAATATGCATGTTTTCAAAATATTTATTTTTGATTTTAAAAATGTTCACCCTATTCTAGATTTTCTAACTAGACGGGGAAAATTTATTCCATATTTTTCTGATTTTTATTTATTTTTCTACGCAATATTTTCCGCGGAACTTATTTAAAAAAAACACGCGCCCGCGCCGGCTGGGCCGAGCCCAAGCCGACGGCCTGCCCCGTCGCCCCTTTCCTCTCTCCCTACGACGCCGCCGCCGGAGTCCGTCCCGGACACGACGCCGCCGCCGCCTCGGATGCCCCTTCCCCAAGCCTCCCTAGCCCCCCTTCCATAAATAGGACCCCCCCTCCGTTTCCTCTCACCGCCGCCGCTGTTAGCCCCGCCGCCGCCCGCACTCATCCCGCCGCCACCGCCGTTGCCTTGCCGCCGCCGCCGCCGGGAGCGCCGGAGCCGCCGCCCCTCGCCGCCGGAGCACCCCCCGAGCCGCCGCCCCTCGCGCCCGAGCCCCGCCACCGGAGCCCCTCGCCGGAGCCCGCCCGTCGAGGTACTGCCGCCGGCCGTCTCGTTGTTGACCGGTTTTCTGTAAAAAAAACTTTTTGTTTAAAAAAACCCTAGATCGGTTTTTTTTCGGTTTTCTTATTTCGCGAGCGTTCACCGAACCGTTCGTTTTAACGAACGCGTTCGTCGGTTTTTCTCCGTTAACGAACGTCCGTTATTTAACCGTTCGTCCGTTTTTCTTTTTCGTCGGATTTCTCGTTATTTTTCTCAGAATCGATTTCTGATCGAATTTTCGAATCTGTTTAACTTTTCGCTCGTTTATCGGAATCAGGCGATTCAAGCGCCTAGAGTTTCATCTCGAAATTCTCTTTCCGTTTAACCTACTCAAACAAGTTTTTGCTACAGTAAAATTTGACCTAGATCCAGATTAGCAAACGAAGTTTCTTTCTTTCGCCGTTTGACTTTCGTTGCTTCTTTCGAGTTGATTCTTTTTGCAAACCGGAGTTCTTAAGTTAAACTTTCTGGTTGGATCTTTCATTCGAGTTTTACCTATGCATTAGATGAGTACTGATTGTATGCTTGTTTGTTTGCGATAGAGTACCCGGAGTGTGCCGCTTGTTACTTCGACTCGCTAGGTTTTGCGGATCATCAGCAAGGCAAGTAACACTTTGATCATATCCCGTTCATACCCAGTTTTATTGCATTAGATCTATTCCCTCAAACATTGCATGATTAGGATCTAAATAAACTGTGGGTATTGGGAAGTAGTTGAGGTAGTACCTATTACCTGTTTTATTTTATCAAACCCTTGGGAGTTACTTCTACGTTGCTATTATATTGCCATGCTATGCTCGTAGACGTGGATTGGGTTTGAGTGATATCCATGACAGATGTGAGATGTTAATTAATGGTTCAACTTAAGGTGGCAACTAAAACTCACATCTGGGTGGATTGAGGCACCTGGAGAACCCAGTGTTGTCTGTATGTATAAGGTCCGCCACCCAGGCTCAAAGGGATCATAAGATTATTCATGCTGGAAACTTCCGTGTGCAGCCACAAGCTATTATGGGCTCTAGCATAGCTGAGTAGGTTACAGGATCTCTTGAAGAGGTGGACTAGCAGATGTAGGGGAAAGTAGGTGTACCGGTCCATCCAGAGTAGAGAGTGATTGTTTCTGAAAGACTGTGTCTCGGTCATCCGTTTCTCAAACATCATGCAGTGCGAGAATCAAGCGGAGGCGATCGAGTCTTGTGGGGAAAAGTGCACAAACCTCTGCAGAGTGTACAAACTGATCATGATTAGCCGTGTCCCCGGTTATGGACAACTTGAGTATCTAGTATCTGGATTATCATTTGAATCTCATCACCGTGATACTTATAATTAATTTTGTTGGGTTAATGATGACACTTAATTGGGATTGAGTTGGAGGTACCTTCTCAATGTTTCAACCACCATGATAGTTAAATAAAATTTATTCCTTTGCAGTAGGATAAAATTGGCTTTTCGCAAAACTGTAACCATAGAGCCTTTCCACCAGCTATATATGCATATAGTATAGCATTATTACTGTTCATTGTTCTCTATGTGTTACTTTGCCAGCATATTCTATGTGTTGACCCGTTTTCGGGCTGCAACGTTTCATGTTGCAGACTTTTCAGACGACGAGTAAGATGCCTTAGGTCGTGGTCTTATACTCAGTGATGCCGCTGGAGTTGATGGACTCACTTATCTTCCAAGTCTTCCGCTGTTATCGTTATTAGATGGCTTTAAGCCATGTTATTTATACTTATCTCTTTGGAGATATTCGATGTAATAAGTGTGTGATTGCCACTCTGTTATAAATCCTCCATTTGTACTGTGCGTGTCAGCATTACTGATCCAGGGATGACACTGGTGCACAGCAGCACAGGCCATTTGAGGTCTGGTCGCTACAAAGTTGGTATCAGAGCACACGCTGACTATAGGACACGACCACTAAGCTTAAGCCCTAGAAAACTTCTCTCTTCTCATTTCTGACCCCTCTCCACTTTCTACTCTTTTAGGAATGGCGAATGCAAGGAGCAAGTTCATGCAACCAGATGAAGATACGCCGTTTGGACGACATTTGAAGGAAGTCACCAAGTACTTGAACATAGGAATACCAAGCGTCACCGGAACCTACAATGCCACATTACCTGAAGAGGAGAGCTGGAAGATTCAAGTTATTATTCCAGGAAGAACGTTTGCGCCAATTACTGAACCCATGAGATTGGTTTTCGAAGCACCAACTTGGAGTTTAGGGAAGAGCATGGCCGCACACATCGCCATGGGATGCATTGGAGAAGTCTATCAACAGGAGCTTAAGGATACAATTTACCAAATTTGTGGACGTCAAGACGCGCAATGGGAGATGATCAAGACCAAGAAGGATGGATCAATTGCAGCTTTCATCCAAGAGCAGAACCAACATATTCGACGCCAGGAGAACCAGATGTGCACGGACAAGGAAGAACTGAAGAAGGCATTCACGAAGATCAAGGAGCTCCAAGAAGAACTCAAGGCTACCCGCGAAGATTATTTGGAGGAAATCAACGCACTAGTCGGGAAGATTGACGACCTGGAGAATAAGATTGGAGCATTCGTGGGAAATCCAGTGGCAAAAGCAGAAGTCGACGAATGCACTTGCCCGGATAACTACATCATCATCGACGACACCGACTCGGAACCAAGTGAAGACGAATGGATTGATGAAGCTGGAGCAGACATCATGGAGTCTTCAACGGATCAGAATTTTTAGTAGACCACCATACCAGTAGTAGTTTTTCCCCCATTTAGTAGTATAGCTCAAGCACTTTGTAACGCTAGTTAGATCGATTGTTTTGCCTTGTTTGGATTGATTGAGTGATATTGATTGAATTTGTCTCATGAGCATATGGGTAGTGTTTTCTCTCTAGACCTCATTCTATTCTTAATTCTCATCTTTTCTAAACCTATCAGATGCCTCCGAGACGCGACACCGGATTTGTTTTCCCGCCAGAGATCACTCAGTTGATTCAGCAACAGAATGCCCTGATGCAAGTGTTAGTGCAGAACCAAGGCAACAACAACAACAACAACCCACCGCCACCACCACCTGTTGATCACTTAGCCCGTTTCTTAAGGCTAAACCCGCCGGTGTTTTCCAGTAGCACCGAGCCGATTGTTGCAGATGATTGGCTCCGCAAAGTTGGAAGGGAGTTGACCACTGCAGGATGCACAGATGCGGAAAGAGTGCATTTTGCCGCACATCAGCTTGATGGACCCGCAGCATCATGGTGGGAGAATTATACAGCCACGCACCCCATTGACGCTGTCACATGGGACCAGTTTCAGCAAGCTTTCCGTACAGCTCATGTTTCAGCAGGAGCTATGGCTATGAAGAAGCGTGAGTTTCGCAACCTACGCCAAGGAGGACGCACCGTAGGCCAGTATGTGGAGGATTTCAGTAAGTTAGCACGTTATGCACCAGATGACGTTGCTACGGATGCTGCCAAGCAGGAGAAATTTCTGGAAGGATTGAATGATGAGCTGAGTATGCAGTTGATGGTAGCAACTTTCAACAACTACCAGGAGCTGGTAGATAGAGCTCTCATGATTGAAGGAAAGCAACAGCAGATTGAAAACCGTAAGAGGAAGTATGGACAAGGGAAGTACAATTCTGGAGCCCAGCAGAAGCCACGATTTACCCCGAAGCCGGGAGGACAGTTTCAGCATACCCATGGAGGAGGTAGTTCGCACAACCATAATGGCCCCAAGATTGGTAATGGGAATGGAGGAGGAAACGGACAGAACCGCATCAACCCATCTACCCCAACCAAGAGAGATCTAAGTCACATTACCTGTTTCAAGTGCCAGAAGACGGGACATTACGCTACTGATTGTCCCGAAGCCCAAAATGGAAATGTCAATGGAAGCTCTGGGAAGAAGCCGAACCCGTTCAACAAAGGACATGTGAACCACGTGAGCGTGGAGGAGATTGAAGCTCAGCCTGATGCAGTAATAGGTAAGTTTATGGTTAAGTCATTTACTGCAACTGTTCTTTTCGATACTGGTGCATCGCATTCATACATATCAAGGGGATTCGTAAACAAGTTTAAGATGTCCACCCAAGTTCTCAAAACCCCTATGTTAGTAACCTCGCCAGGAGCAGAGTATATGGCCACTCAAGGATGTTTTCAGATACCGTTGGCCATTGGAAGGCATGTTTTCCCCTCAGACCTCATTGTTTTGGAATCACAAGGTTTGGATGTGATCTTGGGAATGGATTGGCTATCGTTGTATGGAGGAAACATCGATTGTGCCAGCAAGACTATTTTGCTTACCACCCCGGAAGGAAAAAGTATCAAGTATGTATCCAGGCATATGCCAAAGAGGACTCAAGTGAATTCCTTATCAGGAGTTGTGCAGGAGGAAGTACCAGTGGTGAAGGATTATCCGGATGTATTTCCAGAAGAGTTACCAGGCATGCCACCAGATAGAGACATTGAGTTCTTGATTGAACTTTTGCCAGGCACAGGGCCAATATCTAAGAGACCGTACAGGATGCCCGCAAAGGATTTGGAGGAAATTAAGAAGCAGATCAAGGAGTTACTGGATAAAGGCTATATTCGCCCAAGTTCGTCACCTTGGGGATCACCAGTACTTCTAGTAGAGAAGAAAGATGGATCACTAAGGATGGTTGTTGATTACCGAGGATTGAATGAAGTGACCATCAGAAACAAGTACCCACTGCCGATGATCAATGATTTGTTTGACCGCTTGCAAGGAGCTGTATTTTCCAAGATCGATCAACGATCAGGATACCATCAGTTAAAGATTCGAGAGCAGGATATACCCAAGACGGCATTTACCACCAGATATGGATTGTATGAGTATACCGTTATGTCGTTTGGACTGACTAACGCACCGGCCTATTTCATGAACCTGATGAACAAAGTGTTTATGGAGTTTTTGGATAAGTTCGTCGTGGTATTCATTGATGATATTTTAATCTTTTCCAAGGATGAAGAAGAGCATGAGAAGCATTTACGATTGGTACTTGAGAAGCTCAGAGAACATCAGTTATATGCCAAGTTCAGCAAATGTGAGTTTTGGTTGAAGGAAGTTGGATTCCTTGGACATGTTATTTCTGGAGAGGGAATAGCAGTAGACCCTGCCAAGGTTGACACAGTGACAAGTTGGGAATCGCCCGCTACAGTTGGAGAAATCCGGAGTTTTCTTGGACTTGCAGGATACTACCGGAGATTTATCGAGAATTTCTCAAGGATTGCTAAGTCCATGACTGAGCTATTGAAGAAGGACACCAAATTTAATTGGACTAAGGAGTGTGAAGCTAGTTTCCAAGAATTGAAGAAACGATTGGTTACATCACCAGTGTTGATTCTGCCTGATCAACGCAAGGACTATGAAGTTTATTGTGACGCTTCTCGTCGAGGACTTGGAGCAGTGCTTATGCAGGAAGGAAGAGTTGTTTCGTATGCTTCACGACAACTTAAACCCCATGAGAAGAATTATGCTACGCATGATTTGGAATTAGCAGCCGTGGTTCATGCATTGAAGACATGGAGACATTTTCTCATCGGAAACCATTGTGGGGTGTACACGGATCACAAGAGTTTGAAGTACATTTTCACGCAGAAGGAGTTAAACCTCAGACAGAGGAGATGGTTGGAGCTCATCAAAGATTATGATATGAGATTGCATTATCACCCTGGAAAGGCTAACGTAGTAGCAGACGCGTTGAGCCGCAAGAGTCATGTCAACACCCTCACGACAGGAGAGTTACCTCAGGAGATAGCCGAGGACCTACGTGAGCTATGTTTGGAAATAGTCCCTAGAGGCTATTTAGCGACATTGGAGATTCAGTCTACCTTGATGGAAAAGATCAGAGAAGCTCAGAAGACAGACAAGGAGATTGAAGAGATAAAGGAGAAGATGACCAAAGGAAAAGCCAAAGGATTTCGTGAGGATGAGCACGATACCTTATGGTTCGAGGACCGTGTATATGTGCCAAATGATCCGGAGATCAGGAAGTTGATTTTGCAAGAAGCCCATGATTCACCGTACTCGATTCACCCAGGAAATACCAAGATGTATTTGGATTTGAAGAATACTTTCTGGTGGACCGGAATGAAGAAGGATATTGCGGAGTTTGTAGCAGTTTGTGATGTATGTCAGAGAGTGAAGGCAGAGCATCAGAAGCCAGCAGGATTGCTACGGCCATTGCCGATACCCGAATGGAAGTGGGATAAAATAGGCATGGATTTTATCACGGGATTACCCAGGACTCGTTCAGGCTATGACTCGATATGGGTTGTAGTCGACCGTTTGACGAAAGTGGCTCATTTCATTCCAGTGAAGACCACTTACACCAGTGCTAAGTTGGCAAATATATACATGACCAGGATAGTATGTTTGCATGGAGTTCCGAGGACCATTGTATCAGACAGAGGAACCCAATTTACCTCGAAGTTTTGGAAGCAGCTACATGAAACATTGGGAACCAGGCTGGAATTTAGTACAGCATTTCACCCGCAGACAGATGGACAGACCGAGAGAGTCAACCAGATTTTGGAGGACATGTTGAGAGCATGTGCGCTAGATTATGGATCTAGTTGGGACGACAATTTGCCATATGCGGAGTTTTCGTATAACAACAGTTATCAAACCAGTTTGAAGATGGCCCCTTTCGAAGCTTTGTACGGAAGGAGGTGTAGAACACCGTTGTTATGGGACGAAGTTGGAGACCGTCAGTTGTTTGGACCGGATTTGATTAAGGAGTCTGAACAGAAAGTAAGGTTGATTCGCGATAGGCTCAAGGTAGCCCAGTCCAGGAAGAAGAGTTATGCCGATTCTAAACGAAAGGAGACAGTTCACGAAGTCGGAGACAGAGTGTATCTTCGAGTATCACCACTTCGAGGAGTGAAGCGCTTTGGAGTTAAGGGAAAGTTAGCGCCTCGTTTTATCGGACCATACAGAGTGTTGGAACGTATGGGAGAAGTTGCCTACAAGCTGGATTTGCCGGAAGGATTGTCTTGAGTACATGATGTATTTCATGTTTCACAGTTGAAGAAGTGCCACGCAGAGATGGCTGAGATACCACTAAGAGATACCGTGCCACTGGAAGCGATTCAGTTGGAAAGTGATTTGACCTATGAGGAGAAGCCAGTTAAGATTCTCGAGTATGCCAGCCGAGTTACCCGCAGCAAGGTTATCAAGTTTTGCAAAGTTCAGTGGAGCCACCACACAGAAGATGAGGCCACCTGGGAGCGAGAGGAAGATCTACGAAAAAACCACTCCCACCTGTTTTCTAGCCAACCCGAATCTCGAGGGCGAGATTCATCTTAAGGGGGGTAGGTTTGTAACATCCCAAATTTTCAATTTGGAATGTTATACATAGATCATCATTTTGCATATCATGTTTTGTTGCATTTTGACAAATCCTCGATCAATCCTAAGCAACTCAAGGACCCTCGGAGAGAGTTGGGGATTTTCTCGAATTTTTAAATTTTATTTTTCAAACGAGGGTTTTGGTTTTAATTATTTTTCACTCCGGAAAAATATTTCATTTAAAAAAAACGAGAGGAGAAAATATGACTTCTCCAAAACAATTGAGATACTGGAGGAAAAATGTTAAAATCATTATTTGGAATTATTTGGATTTTATTTGCAATTTTTATTGCATTTAAAAATATGCATGTTTTCAAAATATATATTTTTAATTTTAAAAATGTTCACCCTATTCTAGATTTTCTAACTAGACGGGGAAATTTTATTCCATATTTTTCTGATTTTTATTTATTTTTCTACGCAATATTTTCCGCGGAACTTATTTAAAAAAAACACGCGCCCGCGCCGGCTGGGCCGAGCCCAAGCCGACGGCCCGCCCCGTCGCCCCTCTCCTCTCTCCCCACGACGCCGCCGCCGGAGTCCGTCCCGGACACGACGCCGCCGCCGCCTCGGATGCCCCTTCCCCAAGCCTGCCTAGCCCCCCTTCCATAAATAGGACCCCCCTCCGTTTCCTCTCACCGCCGCCGCCGTTAGCCCCGCCGCCGCCCGCACTCATCCCGCCGCCGCCGCCGGGAGCGCCGGAGCCGCCGCCCCTCGCCGCCGGAGCACCCCCCCCCGAGCCGCCGCCCCTCGCGCCCGAGCCCCGCCACCGAAGCCCCTCGCCGCCCGTCGAGGTACTGCCGCCGGCCGTCTCGTTGTTGACCGGTTTTCTGTAAAAAAAAACTTTTTGTTTAAAAAAAACCCTAGATCGGTTTTTTTCGGTTTTCTTATTTCGCGAGCGTTCACCGAACCGTTCGTTTTAACGAACGCGTTCGTCGGTTTTTCTCCGTTAACGAACGTCTGTTATTTAACCGTTCATCCGTTTTTCTTTTTCGTCGGATTTTTCGTTATTTTTCTCAGATTCGATTTCTGATCGAATTTTCGAATCTGTTTAACTTTTCGCTCGTTTATCGAATCAGGCGATTCAAGCGCCTAGAGTTTCATCTCGAAATTCTCTTTTCGTTTAACCTACTCAAACAAGTTTTTGCTACAGTGAAATTTGACCTAGATCCAGATTAGCAAACGAAGTTTCTTTCTTTCGCCGTTTGACTTTCGTTGCTTCTTTCGAGTTGATTCTTTTTGCAAACCGGAGTTCTTAAGTTGAACTTTCTGGTTGGATCTTTCATTCGAGTTTTACCTGTGCATTAGATGAGTACTGATTGTATGCTTGTTTGTTTGCGATAGAGTACCCGGAGTGTGCCGCTTGTTACTTCGACTCGCTAGGTTTTGTGGATCATCAGCAAGGCAAGTAACACTTTGATCATATCCCGTTCATACCCAGTTTTATTGCATTAGATCTATTCCCTCAAACATTGCATGATTAGGATCTAAATAAACTGTGGGTATTGGGAAGTAGTTGAGGTAGTACCTATTACCTGTTTTATTTTATCAAATCCTTGGGAGTTAGTTCTACGTTGCTATTATATTGCCATGCTATGCTCGTAGACGTGGATTGGGTTTGAGTGATATCCATGACAGATGTGAGATGTTAATTAATGGTTCAACTTAAGGTGGCAACTAAAACTCACATCTGGGTGGATTGAGGCACCTGGAGAACCCAGTGTTGTCTGTATGTATAAGGTCCGCCACCCAGGCTCAAAGGGATCATAAGATTATTCATGCTGGAAACTTCCGTGTGCAGCCACAAGCTATTATGGGCTCTAGCATAGCTGAGTAGGTTACAGGATCTCTTGAAGAGGTGGACTAGCAGATGTAGGGGAAAGTAGGTGTACCGGTCCATCCAGAGTAGAGAGTGATTGATTCTGAAAGACTGTGTCTCGGTCATCCGTTTCTCAAACATCATGCAATGCGAGAATCAAGCGGAGGCGATCGAGTCTTGTGGGGAAAAGTGCACAAACCTCTGCAGAGTGTACAAACTGATCATGATTAGCCGTGTCCCCGGTTATGGACAACTTGAGTATCTAGTATCTGGATTATCATTTGAATCTCATCACCGTGATACTTATAATTAATTTTGTTGGGTTAATGATGCACTTAATTGGGATTGAGTTGGAGGTACCTTCTCAATGTTTCAACCACCATGATAGTTAAATAAAATTTATTCCTTTGCAGTAGGATAAAATTGGCTTTTCGCAAAACTGTAACCATAGAGCCTTTCCACCAGCCATATATGCATATAGTATAGCATTATTACTGTTCATTGTTCTCTATGTGTTACTTTGCCAGGATATTCTATGTGCTGACCCGTTTTCGGGCTGCAACGTTTCATGTTGCAGACTTTTCAGACGACGAGTAAGATGCCTTAGGTCGTGGTCTTATACTCAGTGATGCCGCTGGAGTTGATGGACTCACTTATCTTCCAAGTCTTCCGCTGTTATCGTTATTAGATGGCTTTAAGCCATGTTATTTATACTTATCTCTTTGGAGATATTCGATGTAATAAGTGTGTGATTGCCACTCTGTTATAAATCCTCCATTTGTACTGTGCGTGTCAGCATTACTGATCCAGGGATGACACTGGTGCACAGCAGCACAGGCCATTTGAGGTCTGGTCGCTACAATCCTAGTCAACTTATTAAGTTTTTAACCATGCCAAAATCTGGTGCCAACACATGCCCCCCTGTTTTTCGACAACGCTTGCATGACAAAAAACAATTTGCATGGACCTTGTTTTAAGGACGATGTCAATACTCCATGGTCCATTTGCATGTGCTGAGGACGATAAATATATATCGGTCATTTCTTGTTTGAACCTCTTGATGCAAACTTGGGTGAAAACTTCTCAACTTCTATAACAATCCGGTGATAAAAGTTCAATAGATATGCATCTCAATACCATCCGCCGAACCATCTCTTACACCCTTAGGGAGGATCTTGCAGGTAATCAACAATGTAATTCCTCCAATCCTTGCTTCGCCTGCACAAAAGTTTCATTAGTGGCCGAAGCGGTGAGCTCCAATTCAACCTTACCTATGTTGGCGAGAATAAGTATCGGCTATTCATAGATGTGCAATACACCATGATCAACATTGTCGCCCGATGTTTGTTGTGCCAACCCATTTTCTCTCCAATTATCATGTCCAGATATATGAGCAGTATTAAAGCAACCCAAGATAAATTTTACATCTAGATGTACCTCAAGATAAATTATAAGTGATTCGTCAAAACATTGATGACCCTTGGATATTTGTTTCACTACTCCTAACGAATCACTAAACGCCTCAATATATGTAACACCTCATCTCGCTCTCCAATTGAACTAAGGACGATGTTAGGATACTACACTGGCCATGCTTTGACATATTTTTAGGCTGATAGATCAATATCGGCCATTACCATGAGGTCCATGTAGAATTCATCCACCAAAGCATGTATAGTCAAAATAAATAAATGAAATAGCAATAAAATATTTCGGCCCTTTTGTATTAGCAACAAAATTGTAACTAGCCAAATGTATAGTGATTTGGTAATGCCCTCCCATGATGTAGAAAATTATGTTTCATCCATGGATCAAAATAAATCCATGGAGGGTAATTGATCATACCCGGGGATGAATTCCATGGCAAAGGCATCAATGGCATGATTGTAGAATATGGATGATGTGCTAACCGAAATTTTGATGTTGTGATGCACACCTTCAGCTTAATTGTTTGTTGCTTCCATCCTTCTCTTTCTTCACTTTAATTGTACTTGTTGTAATAGAAGCATGCACATAATTTTTGTGTTGATTGTCCCCTCGAGAACCCATACCATATTCTTTTTTCTCAGCTCTTGTGCACTAAGCTTTCGTAATTCCTTCTTTTGGCAATACGATAAGCCGAGTGGGCATCTCGACTGTGATTCTATTTCGACCAACGACAATTCTTTTTTGGCCTTGTGCACTCTCAACTTCTCTTCTTCAGATTTGGCACTTTTACTCTCAACAATTGATTGCTTCATCCCATTGCCTTTAGTAGTCAATGTCAACACTTCAATTGGCTCTTTTTCATTTGAGATCAAATCTGAACCAGCACACTTACGATCATCTCTTTTAACGCGATAAACTTGCTTGACCACCTCTTTATTCTTTCTTGAGCTTCAGACCGATTCCTTATGATTGAAATGGTCTTTGACATGCGATTGTTCAGTGAATGCTAATCTTTCTGGAGCTGCATAATATTGGTGAGATGGTCTAAAATAAGATGGAGAATGTGCCCTTGTATCATACCTGTCTCATGATGGATATGGATCTACATGAGAATAGGGAGGCATCCACAACATTGGCATTGGCGGCCCAAAATAAGGATATGAATATGTTGCATTGAAATCCTCACTTTGCCAATACCGATCCTCGGATTTGCGCCTAAAGGGCGATCTTGATGCTTTTGCATTAGTTGACCAATAAGCATTTTTCTCTTCACTCTTCTGTTGATATTTATCTAATAATTGCGCAAATGTGACTTTGAATTTCTTGCGCTTGTGCTTATTGTGGCCTTTATCTCCTTTGGCTTTACTTGAATTGATCTTTGGATTTTCTTGTTGCCCCCCAGTCCTTGGCGTCTTCATTGTAGCTTCGATGGAATTCTTTCCCTCAAGATTATGTCCATTGTGCTTTTCAACAACATGTTTACTTGAAAGCTTGATTCTATCACCTGCATTTTTACCTCCTCTTTAAATAGATTGGCTTGAAGCAGTCGATGCATAAACTTTTTGCCATCAGGACCAATTGGAATAGACTGGTCATCTCTTGGTGTTTCAACAAATTTCAATCGTCCTTATCAATGGCCGATTTAACTATTTGACGAAACATGTTGCAATCCTCAAAATTATGCTTGAACGAATCATGCAACTTAAATAAATTCGTCCATGGATAGATGGTTCGACATGGTGATCAAGAATTCGAATACAATTATTTCTCAACAATAAATCAAAGATTTGATCACACATGTTTGAATTGAAGGTATACCTTTTATTTTCTACCCGATCTTGCTGCGAGATCGGCTTTGGATGTAAGTGATACTTCTCCAACGTATCTATAATTTATGAAGTATTCATGCCATGTTTACAACAATTTTATATGGTTCTGGTATGATTTGAATGGAACTGACCCAAACTGATGCTGTTTTCAGCGAAACTACCGTGGTGTTGTATTTTGCGCAAACAAATATTCTCCAAATGCAACGAAACTTTTTGATGATTTTTTTGGAACAGAAGAGGCACTAGAAGCTTCGTGGGAGGGCCAAAAGAGCCACGGGGTGGCCACAACCCACCAGGGCGTGCCAACCCCCTCAGGCGTGCCCTGGTGTATCGTGGTCACCTTGAGGCCCATCTTCGCGTGAAACCGACGCCCAAAAATCGTATAAATACAGAAACCCCCAGAAATAACCCAAGATCAGAAGTTCTGCCGCCGCAAGACTCTATAGCCACGAAAAACAATCTAGACCCCATTCCGGCACCCTGCCAGAGGGGGAAATCATCACCGGTGGCCATCTTCATCATCCCGGCGGCCACCATGATGAGGAGGGAGTAGTCCACCCTCGGGGCTGAGGGTTTGTACCAATAACTATGTGTTTAATCTCTCTCTCTCTCTCATTCTTGAGTTGGCACAATCTTGATGTATCGCAAGCTTTGTTAATATAGTCGAATCATATGGTGTTTCTCCCTCTCTATCTTGTTGTGAAGAATTGAGTTTTCCCTTTCAGATTTCACTTTTATCGGATTGAATACTTTATTGGATTTGAGAGCACTTGATGTATTTCTTGGCACTCAACTTGCGGATTCCCGAGGTGACATTGGGGTAATTTATGCATAGGGGTTGATGCACGTTTTCGTCCTTGTTTCTCCGGTAGAAATCTTGGGGCACTCTTTGAGGTTCTTTGTGTTGGATTGAGTATTATGAATCTGAAATTGTTTGATGCATATCGTATAATCAACTCATGGATACTCGTGGTGACATTGGAGTACCTAGCTGCCATTAGAGTTGGTTGATGTGTATCATATGGTGTTATTTTAGCACGAACTCTTAGATAGATCGATCGGAAAGGATAATTTATTGTTATTTTAGTACGAACTCTTGGATAGATCGATCGGAAAGGATAACTTTGAGGTGGTTTCGTACCCTACAAACAATTTCTTCTTATGTTCTCTGCTAGATAACAACTTTGGAGTGATTCTTCATCGCACGTTGAGGGATGGTTATATGATCCAATTATATTAGTATTGTTGACAGATTGCACTAGCGAAAGTATGGACCCTAGGCCTTATTTTAAAGCATTGCAATACCATTTGTGCTCACTTTTGTTACTTCCTACCTTGTTGTTTTTTATTGTTACTATTACAAAAATCAATATCTACTATCATTACTACACTTGTATCACCATCTCTTCGCCGAACTAGTGCACCTATACAAATTACCATTGTATTTGGTGTGTTGAGGACACAAGAGACTTTTTATTATTTGATTGCAAGGTTGTTTGAGAGAGACCATCTTCACCCTACGCCTCCCACGGATTGATAAACCTTAGGTCATCCACTTGAGGGAAATTTGCTACTGTCCTACGAAACTCTGCGCTTGGAGGTCTGACACAAGTCTACAAGAACAAGTTGTGTAGTAGACATCAAGCTCTTTTCTGGCGCCATTGTCGGGGAGGTGAGTGTTTGAAGGTATATCTTTAGATCTTGCAATTGAGTTATTTTGTTTCTTGTTTTATCACTAGTTTGGTTTATAAAGAAAACTACAAAATAATGGAATTGAGGTTGCATCATATTATTCATCTTTATAATGTCTTTCGTGAAAATGATGGAAAGGAAAATTGTGCTCAATTGATAGAAGAAGAATTCTATAAATGTTTGACAAAAAATCTTTGAATGATGAGCATGATTGCAATGTTGTTGGTATGAACTCTTTGAATATCCATGATGCTAACGATATGCAAAGCCATAAGTTTGGGGATGCTATATTTGATGAAGATGATATTTTTAGTCCCCAAGTTTTGATGAGAAAATTTATTATGATTATTGCATGCCTCCTATTTATGATGATTGTATTTATGAAAGTGGATTTGGAGAGGTCATGACATGGTGATTATGGTGATGACATGTATGCTATATTAAATAGTGATAACCATGAAACTTGTCACCATGATTTTAATTTTCAATCCCATGATAGTTATTTTGTTGAGTTTGCTCCCACTACTATTCATGAGAATAAAATTGCTTATGTGGAGAGTAATAAAAATTCCATGTTCGTGGATCATGAAAAGAATGCTTTATGTGATAGTTATATTGTCGAATTCGTTCATGATGCTACTGAAAATTACTATGAGAGAGGAACATATGTTTTTACATATTGCAAAAATATCTAGTTTCCTCTCTATGTGTTGAATGTTTTGAAGTTGCACTTGTTTTGCCTTCCTATGCTAGTTGATTCTTGTTCCCATAAATTGTTTGCTCACAAAATCCTTATGCATAGGAAGTGGGTTAGGCTTAAATGTGCTTTCCATGTGTTTCATGATGCTCTTGTTATGTTTCAATTCTTATCTTTTATGCGAGCATCATTGAAATCATCATGCCTAGCTAAAAGGCATTAAAGAAAAGCGTTTGTTGGGGGACAACCCAACATTTATACCTACTGTTTTTGTGTGTTCACATGATTAAGCTACTGTAGCAATCATATCTAATAGCTTTTGTTTCAACAAAGTACCAAGTAAAGCCTTTGGGATAGTGTGGATGATAGTTGATTTGATTCTGTGCAAAAACAAAAACTTTTGCGCCCAGTCCTGGAATTTTGTAAATTCACAGAAACGTGATTTTGCTCTGAATTTTTTATATATGATTGATATGCAAATTTCACACGTTTTCCAAAATTTTCAGAATTTTTAGAGTAACAGAAGTATGGTCATTGTCCAGATCATTACAAACTGTTTTGTTTTTGACAAGTTCCGTTTTCAATGCATAGTTTGCTTGTTTTCTAGTTTCTATGGCTTATATTGCTCAATATAAATTGTGGAAATGATAAGGTACAGTAGGCATTGTGTGAGAACAATTATGAATCTTGTCTTTGATAGTACCAAAGTGAATGATTTGTTTTATCATACTAACCTATCTCACAAAGTTCCGTTAAGTTTTGTGTGATTGAAGTTTTCAAGTTTTGGGTGAGATGTCAATATGAGGAGAATAAGGAGTGAGAAGACCTTAAGCTTGGGGATGCCCAAGGCACCTCAAGGTAATATTCAAGGAATATGCAAGCAACTGAGCTTGGGGATGTCCCGGAAGGCATCCCCTCTTTCGTCTTCAACATTATGGGTAACCTCACTTGGAGCTATATTTTTATTTGTCGCATGATATGAGTTTTGCTTGGAGCGTCATTCTATTTTGTTTTAGTTTGCTTGATGTTATTTAGAATAATATTTTGTATCTTTTATTTCAAAAAAATGTCAAGTATAGCCTTTGCCATGCTTATTTTGCAAGTCTTTATGTTGTTGTTTGAAAACAGAAAGTTGCATGCTAGTGCGAGAATTCTTGACAAAAGTTAGAATGTGATAAAATGCTTAATTTTTTTTGCACAATAAGCTAAAACAAATTTTCTACAATGTGGTAATTTCTCAGAATTTTTGGAGTTATAGAAGTATGAATCTTCTTGCATTCTTTATAGACGGTCCTGTTTAGATAGATTGCTGTTATGTTTGCATATGTTTGCTTGTTTGATGATTCCATTTGAGGATAGGAGTATTAAATATGCATAGGCATTTAGTATGAAATGTTAAATTTAATTTTAGTGATTTGTTACAGTATAGAATGATAAGGTTTTGCATTGGTTTATACTAACTTATCTCACGAGTTCTTCTTGAGTTTTGTGTGGATGAAGTTTTTAAGAATTAGGGAAACCGTGTTATGAGAAGGAATTAAGGAGACACAAAATCTCAAGTTTGGGGATGCCCAAGGCATCCAAGATAATATTACAAGAAGTCTCAAGCATCTAAGCTTGGGGATGCCCCGGTAGGCATCCCACCTTTCTTCATCAACAATTATCGGTTAGTATGGGTTGAGCCTAAGTTTTTGCTTCTTCACATGAGTTGTGCTATTCTTGGAATGTCATTTTTTAGCTTTCTATTTTAATAAAATACTTAGATCTGAAAGTTTTAAAATAATAGAGAGTCCTCAAATAGCTACCCATTAACTTAACTACTCGTTTGAACTTCACTTGTATCTTTTTGGAGTAGTTTGTCGAACACTCTCATGCTTCACTTATATTATTTTGAGAGTTGATAATAGTGATGACAATCTGCACAAGCTATGAAATTGGTCCCAAAGTGATGGATATTCAAGAAGGATATAATAAAAAATCATGTAGATCATTGGATATGATAAGTTTGATTCCTTGCAATAGTTTTGCGATATGGAGATAATAATATGTGAGTCATGTTGGTGAGTAATTATGTTTTAGTAAGAATATAGGTGTTAAGGTTTGTGATTTCCTATGCAATCACGAAAGTCAATAGTTATGCAATGAAGTTATATCCTACTTGTGATGCATTATTCGGTGCTAGTTATGTTTAATGCTCATTTATGATCATTTTCGTTTCTAGGTGGTCGCGTCTCAATCTATTTGCTAGCCTTCATTTGTACTAAACGGGAATACTGCTTGTGCATCCAAACTCTTTAAACCAAGTTGTGCCAAATGAGTCCACCATACCTACCTATATGCGGTATTTCCGTGCCATTCCGAGCAAATTTGTATGTGCCAAATCTAATTTTCAAAATAAATTTCCTTTTTGTGTGCCCGTACCGCTCATGAAGCGGCAGGGGGTGGCCAATATTTTCCATGCTAGATGCGTTATTCTCAAGATGAGTGTTTGTTCACTTGTCATTGCATGAGAGTGTGGCAAAGGTAATAGGGATGCCCAGTGCCAAAATGCAAAGAATTTTATTTATGTGGTCAATAATAAATTCCTTAGAAAGTGTTGGTATGGAAGGCACCCGTGGATACGGCTAGCCATGGACTGTGAAAGAATGGTGGAAAAAGGAATAAACTTTATTTTCTGTTTGGGAATCGCCTATGATGTATCTAGCATGAAAAGTGTTGGGAATTCTCGGTTGTTTTTTGTTGACGGGAAAAGTATGCCTCCCAAAATATTTTTATCTCTCAATTAAAGCTTTGAGCTCTGGCACCTCTACAAATCTCTGCTTCCCTCTGCGAAGAGCCTATCTATTTACTTTATGCATTTTTTATTTGAGTCTCCATCTTCTCTTATAAAGCACCAACTAGGGAGCACTATGATCATACTTGTGCATTGGATGTAGCTAATATTCGAGTGTGTTTCATGAATGGATCAATGATTGAGCATGATGGGCTAGGGATAACTTTCTTTAGTGTTGATATTTTGAAATACATGGTTGCTTGTTGATATGCTTGAGTATTGATGTCCTCATGTCAAATTATAGACTATTGCTTTGAATCATTCAAGTCCAAATGTCCATGCTACAAAAGAAAGAGTATATGATGAATATGATAGGTAGCATTCCACAACAAAAATTCCATTTTCAATTGCTACTTTATCATGATGAGTTTTATGAGAAGGAGTTGTTATTATGATGCTAGGAAAAGTGATTGAAATTATCATTGATCAAACTTATGCACTTTGCTAGCATTCACACTTCATAAATTATTTCTTTTATCATTTACCTACTCAAGGATGAGTAGGAATTAAGCTTGGTGATGGTTATACGTCTCCAACGTATCTATAATTTATGAAGTATTCATGCCATGTTGACAACAATTTTATATGATTTTCCTTTTATTTGAATGGAACTAATAAGGACTGATGTTGTTTTCAGTAGAACTACCGTGGTGTTGTATTTTGTGCAGAAATAAAAGTTCTCCAATTGAAATGAAACTTTTTGACAATTTTTTTTGGAACAAAAGAGGCACTAGAAGCTTCGTGGGAGGGCCAGAAGTGCCACGGGGTGACCACAACCCACCAGGGCGCGCCAGCCCGCTCAGGCGCGCCCTGGTGTATCGTGGTCACCTCAAGGCCCATCTTCGCGTGAAACTAACGCCCAAAAATCCTATAAACACAGAAAGCCCCAAAAATAACCCTAGATCAGAAGTTCCGCCGCCACAAGCCTTTGTAGCCACGAAAAAACTAATCTAGACCCCATTATGGCATCCTGCCGGAGGGGGAAATCATCACCGGTGGCCATCTTCATCATCCCGGCGGCCACCATGATGAGGAGGGAGTAGTCCACCCCCGGGGCTGAGGGTTTGTACCAGTAGCTATGTGTTTAATCTCTCCCTCTCTCTCTCTCATATATCTCCCTCTCTCTCTCATGTTCTTCAGTTGGCACGATCTTGATGTATCGCGAGCTTTTTTAATATAGTCGGATCATATGGTGTTTCTCCCTCTCTATCTTGTTGTGATGAATTGAGTTTTTCCTTTGAGATTTCACTTTTATCGGGTTGAACACTTTATTAGATTTGAGAGCACTTGATGTATGCCTTGGCACTCAACTCGTGGATTCCCGAGGTGACATTGGGGTAATCTATGCATAGGGGTTGATGCACGTTCGTCCTTGTTTCTCAGGTAGAAATCTTGGGGCACTCTTTGAGGTTCTTTTGTGTTGGATTGAGTATTATGAATCTGAAACTTTTTGATGCATATCGTATAATCAACTCACGGATATTCGCGAAGATATTGGAGTATCTAGGTGACATTAGAGTTGGTTGATGTGTATCATATGGTGATATTTTAGTACGAACTTGTGGCACCCCGGCTAAGAGAAACCGGAATGCCCCGTATTCCAGCCCAGAGATCGAGGAGAAGTCTTTTGGAATATGGCACTGCTTAGCATAGAACAAATCAGCTCTTTATTACAATCTATATGGATACAAGGGTTACATCGGCATGGCGACACTACGAATGCCACGGTTGCTCCATGCAAGAAGCAGAACAACATGATACAGCGGAATAACTCTAGCAGCGGAACAACGACGACGGTGATGAACTCCACTCCGCAGGGACTCTGGCTGGAACGCTTATCCTAGCTCGCAAACAAGGGATCCACAGCAAACAAGCAATCAAATCCGGCATGACGTGTGAACTGGCATGACACGCCAGGTCAGTACATTGAATGTACTTGCGAGCTCACAGCAACCAAAGCAATCAAGACAGACAACAGCATGGCAATTACTGGTTAACAAGGATTAACATGATACTATCAGAACAACATGATACAGCTAGAACAATACGAGCATGGCATGAACATATAAACATAATGACACTATCATGCAACATGATGACGTTATCATGCACGAACTTACTCTGTTCGGATTACCTCGTAACCATCACGGACATCACACGATCATCTCAGGATCCAATCAAACTTGGTATTAACAATACCGTAGTAATGATTGCATGACCACAAGGAGCTTTATCTTTACCCTTGACTCTCGCATAACACCACAAATATCCATCAACTCGGTATCCTCGATACCACAGTGATCATCTCATGATCACAACCAATCTCTTTCTCATCATCGAACCAGGGTTGTTATTAAGCACATTATTATTATTACTGTTGACCCACAGTGTGACCAACTATGAACTGGGCCCTTATCCGCGGGTGCGGCTATCGATAGATTTAATACACACTTTGCAGAGGTAGCGCACTGTACCCACACCACGGAACCCATGGCCTCGCACTCCCATTCGGGTCGACCAACGGCGTTCCGACGAAACCGTCCTACTGCCATGACACCCTCCCGGCCACTCCGACAAACTCCCCTTTGGGCTAAGTCATGGGTGGCCCCGTGCCTACCAAAGGCATCAACGGCCACCGTCGTGGCAAAACATAAACGGGGACAATGGATCCATACTCAACAACGGGCACACAAGGCTTATGCCGTCCTACCCGGCCAAGGTAGCGCCCGCGCATAACCTTCCCTCGTTGGAGGCACTGGCGAGAGGCATGACAATAGACCCAGTTAGGACCTCCCCATAAATGGCAAATGTGGTTGCACTGGTCAGCTCGATATGGTGGCACCATGAGTCAACCAACAGTTGTTCAAGTTCAATTTAATCCGGTTAAACTTGAATGCAATATGCCGAGCCATGATAAAATAACAATGCAATTACAATGCATGAGCATGATATAAGCATGGGGTGCAACATAACTATCAACCATATCACAATGAATCATATCCAACTGAGCATGGCATAATGATGAGCATAAATGTCACAAGTATAACCCTACTCATAGCATAGCATGACCACTAACATAAACAATAAATACCATGCAATAACACATCAATAACATTACCGAGTAAACACTTAACCAACTAACAGAAAGGAGCAATGCATATCAACGGTACTCGGTAACCGACGACAGTCATGCACCGAAGAACATGACCAACCCAACATGTACTACTACCAAGCATGACCAATATGAAAGTAATACTAGCAGGTTGAACATGATAACAGAGTGCAAGAAAACATAGCATGACGGTAACAACCGATCCATAAGCATAACCGAAATAACGACAACAGTAGCCAAACAAACATACAGTTATTAAAGATTCAAGTTGAAAACCAATGCTACTGGATGGCTATCACGCAAATGGTGGTTGTGGCTTGCCTGGGGATGAAGAATGCACCGGGGAGAAGTGCGGTGAAGCCGCGGAATGAAATGCTGGACAGTTCTCTCTCTCGGAGGGGGATGATTAGAGGAAAAGGCAAAATGGTCATTTTCACTATGGGACCACATAGTGAAAATGTTACCAACAGAAAGATCTCGACGAGACGAAGAAGTGAGCGTTGGTTTCCCCTCAATCGGAGTTACGGTTGCGGAGTTATGAGGGGTTGAACACCAAGGACCAATCTGTAAAAAGTTTCCCCACAAACAAGTCCCTGGCGGCTGAAACAGAAAGCGCCTTCAGTCTGAATACATTTTCTGCACAAAGAAACGTATTTTGAGCCGAAGTGCAATGTGAATACGCTTTCAGAACTGAGAAAACGCATTTTAGATAAAAGAGGAAGGAAATACGCTTTCATATACCAAAAACGTATTTCAAGAAAACGTTTCCACTTATCCGAATGGATAAGGTGGTGGCTCACTTATGGGTGGGGTCCACGGGGAGGAGGGGCCCGCCTGGCCAGCTGGTCAAGGCATCGTCTTCTTCCTCCTTGTTCTGTTCCTCGACAAAACAGAGGAGGCGAGGCAGGGTGACGCCGGCGCCGGCCTGGCTGCCTCCGGCCACCCCCGGCCAGGGAGAGGCCACCGGCGAGCGCGGCTCAGCCGGATGCATCCATCCAGGGGGACGGGGCACGCCGGGGGAGGCGGCGACGGGAGGAGGCAGGAGGAGGACAGAGAGGTGGGGGCGGTGGTGATGCTCGGTGCTACGGCCAACTCCGGCGAGGGGCAAGTAGGTGGGGCGGCTCGTGGTGGTGTGGGTGATAACCCACAAGTATAGGGGATCAATTGTAGCCTCTTTTGTTAAGTAAGAGTGTCGAACCCAACGAGGAGCTAAAGGTAGAACAAATATTCCCTCAAGTTTTATCGACCACCGATACAACTCTACGCACGCTTGACGTTCGCTTTACCTAGAACAAGTATAAAACTAGAAGTACTTTGTAGGTGTAACGGGATAGGTTTGCAAGAATATAAAGAGCAAGTAAATAAAAACTAGGGGCTGTTTAGGTAAAGAAGCAATAAAGTTAGTATATCGAGTGTGGAAAAGTGGTGGTAGGAGTTGTGAAATTGTCCCTAAGCAATTGACTACTTTAGTAGACCGATAGCAAGTTTTATGTGGGAGAGGCCACTGCTAGCATGTCATCCCTGACTTGGAATTCTATGCACTTATGATTGGAACTATTAGCAAGCATCCGCAACTACTAACGTTCATTAAGGTAAAACCCAACCATAGCAATAAGATATATTGGTCCCCCTTCAATCCCGTATGCATCAATTTCTATGCTAGGTTGAAGCTTCTGTCACTCTTGCCCTCCAATACATAGTCCTATCAACATACAACTAACCCTATGGTGTGATCCATGCGTGCGCTCATATGATGGGCACCAAAGGACCGCAACATAACCACAAGCAAATTAAACCAATCATAGCAATTCACCAATTACCGATAGGACAACGAAAATCTACTCAGACATCATAGGATGGCAACACATCAGGATAACAATATGAAGCATAAATCACCATGTTCAAGTAGAGGGTACATCGGGTTGCGGGAGAGTGGACCGCTGTCGATAGATGGGGAAGGTCGTGAAGATGTTGGTGAAGATGACAGAGGTGTTGGTGTAGATCGCTGTCACACGATGATGGCCCCGGCGGCGTTCCGGCGCCACCAGGAGAGAGGGGGAGAGGGCCCCCCTTCTTCTTCTTCTTCCTTGACCTTCTCCCTTGATGGGAGAAGGGTTTCCCCTGTGTTCCTTGGCTTCCATGGCATGGGAGGGGCGAGCCGGTTCATCCAACAATACCGCCGAATCAAAGTGTGACATGCTGGTAAGCAGTATGACTTGTATCGCCCACAACTCACTTGTGTTCTACTCGTGCATATAACACCTACGCATAAACCTGGCTCGGATGCCACTGTTGGGGAACGTAGTAATTTCAAAAAAATTCCTACGCACACGCAAGATCATGGTAATGCATAGCAACGAGAGGGGAGAGTGTTGTCCACGTACCCTCATAGACTGAAAGCGGAAGCGTTATGACAATGCTGTTGATGTAGTCGTACGTCTTCACGATCCGACCGATCCATGTACCGAACGCACGGCACCTCCGAGTTCAGCACACGTTCAGCTCGATGACGTCCCACGAACTCCGATCCAGCAGAGCTTTGTGGGAGAGTTCCGTCAGCACGACGGCGTGATGACGGTGATGATGATGATACCGACGCAGGGCTTCGCCTAAGCACCGCTACGATATTACCGAGGTGGATTATGGTGGAGGGGGGCACCGCACACGGCTAAGAGATCAATGATCAATTGTTGTGTCTCCAAGGGGTGCCCCCCTCCCCGTATATAAAGGAGTGGAGGAGGGGGAGGGGGCCGGCCTCCTATGGCGCGCCCCATGAGGAGCCCTACTCCCACCGGGAATATGACTCCTCCCTTCCAAGTAGGAGTAGGAGAGGAGAAGGAAGGGAGAGAAGGAGGGAAGGAAAAGGCCCCTCCTTGTCCAATTCGTACTAGAGGGGGAGGGGGCACGCGGCTGCCCTGGCCGCCCCTCCTCTTCTCCCACTAGGGCCCATTAGGCCCAATATACTCCCCGGGGGGTTCCGGTAACCCCCCGGTACTCCGGTATATGTCCGAAACCTCCCGAAACACTTCCGGTATCCGAACATAGTCGTCCAATATATCGATCTTTACGTCTCGACCATTTAGAGACTCCTCGTCATGTCCGTGATCATATCCAGGACTCCGAACTACCTTCGGTACATCAAAACACAAAAACTCATAATATCGATCGTCACCGAACTTTAAGGTGCAGACACTACGGGTTCGAGAACTATGTAGACATGACCGAGACACGTCTCCGGTCAATAACCAATAGCGGAACCTGGATGCTCATATTGGTTCCCACATATTCTACGAAGATCTTTATCGGTCAAACCGCATAACAACATACGTTGTTCCCTTTGTCATCGGTATGTTACTTGCCCGAGATTCGATCGTCGGTATCTCAATACCTAGCTCAATCTCATTACCGGCAAGTCTCTTTACTCGTTCTGTAATGAATCATCCCGCAACTAAATCATTAGTGGCATTGCTTGCAAGGCTTATAGTGATGTGCATTATCGAGAGGGCCCAGAGATACCTCTCCGACAATCGGAGTGACAAATCCTAATCTCGATCTATGCCAACTCAACAAGTACCATCGGAGACACCTGTAGAGCACCTTTATAATCACCCAGTTACGTTGTGACATTTGGTAGCACACAAAGTGTTCCTCCGGTAATCAGGAGTTGCATAATCTCATAGTCATAGGAACATGTAAAAGTCATGAAGAAAGCAATAGCAATAAACTAAAATGATCAAGTGCTAAGCTAACGGAATGGGTCAAGTCAATCACATCATTCTCCTAATGATGTGATCCCGTTTATCAAATGACAACTCATGTCTATGGCTAGGAAACATAACCATCTTTGATCAACGAGCTAGTCAAGTAGAGGCATACTAGTGACACTCTGTTTGTCTATGTATTCACACATGTATTATGTTTCCGGTTAATAAAATTCTAGCATGAATAATAAACATTTATCATGAAATAAGGAAATAAATAATAACTTTATTATTGCCTCTAGGGCATATTTCCTTCAGTCTCCCACTTGCACTAGAGTCAATAATCTAGATTACACAGTAATGATTCTAACACCCATGGAGCCTTGGTGCTGATCATGTTTTGCTCGTGAGAGAGGCTTAGTCAACGGGTCTGCAACATTCAGATCCGTATGTATCTTGCAAATCTCTATGTCTCCCACCTGGACTTGATCGCGGATGGAATTGAAGTGTCTCTTGATGTGCTTGGTTCTCTTGTGAAATCTGGATTCCTTTGCCAAGGCAATTGCACCAGTATTGTCACAAAAGATTTTCATTGGACCCGATGCACTAGGTATGACACCTAGATCGGATATGAACTCCTTCATTTGCTGCTTCCGAAGCAGCTATGTACTCCGCTTTACACATAGATCCCGCCATGACGCTTTGCTTAGAACTGCACCAACTGACAGCTCCACCGTTCAATATAAATACGTATCTGGTTTGTGACTTAGAGTCATCCGGATCAGTGTCAAAGCTTGCATCGACGTAACCATTTACGACGAGCTCTTTGTCACCTCCATAAACGAGAAACATATCCTTAGTCCTTTTCAGGTTTTTCAGGATGTTCTTGACCGTTGTCCAGTGATCCACTCCTGGATTACTTTGGTACCTCCCTGCTAAGCTAATAGCAAGGCACACATCAGGTCTGGTACACAACATTGCATACATGATAGAGCCTATGGCTGAAGCATAGGGAACATCTTTCATTTTCTCTCTATCTTCTGCAGTGGTCGGGCATTGAGTCTGACTCAACTTCACACCTTGTAACACAGGCAAGAACCCTTTCTTTGCTTGATCCATTTTGAACTTTTTCAAAACTTTATCAAGGTATGTGCTTTGTGAAAGTCCAATTAAGCGTCTTGATCTATCTCTATAGATCTTGATGCCCAATATATAAGCAGCTTCACCGAGGTCTTTCATTGAAAAACTCTTGTTCAAGTATCCTTTTATGCTATCCAGAAATTCTATATCATTTCCAATCAACAATATGTCATCCACATATAATATTAGAAATGCTACAGAGCTCCCACTCACTTTCTTGTAAATACAGGCTTCTCCAAAAGTCTGTATAAAACCATATGCTTTGATCACACTATCAAAACGTTTATTCCAACTCCGAGATGCTTGCACCAGTCCATAGATAGATCGCTGGAGCTTGCACACTTTGTTAGCATCCTTTGGATCGATAAAACCTTCAGGTTGCATCATATACAACTCTTCTTCCAGAAATCCTTTCAGGAATGCAATCTTTACATCCATTTGCCAAATTTCATAATCATAAAATGCGGCAATTGCTAACATGATTCGGAAGGACTTAAGCATCGCTATGGGTGAGAAGGTCTCATCGTAGTCAACTCCTTGAACTTGTCAAAAACCTTTTGCAACAAGTCGCGCTTTGTAGATAGTAACATTACCGTCCGCGTCAGTCTTCTTCTTGAAGATCCATTTATTTTCGATGGCTTGCCGTTCATTGGGAAAGTCAACCAAAGTCCACACTTTGCTCTCATACATGGATCCCATCTCAGATTTCATGGATTCAAGCCATTTTGCGTAATCTGGGCTCATCATCGCTTCCTCATAGTTCGTAGGTTCGTCATGGTCAAGTAACATGACCTCTAGAACAGGATTACCGTACCACTCTGGTGCGGATCTTACTCTGGTTGACCTACGACGTTCGGTAGTAACTTGATCTGAAGTTACATGATCATCATCATTAGCTTCCTCACTAATTGGTGTAGGAGTCACAGGAACAGTTTTCTGTGATGAACTACTTTCCAATAAGGGAGCAGGTACAGTTACCTCATGAAGTTCTACTTTCCTCCCACTCACTTCTTTCGAGAGAAACTCCTTCTCTAGAAAGGATCCATTCTTAGCAACGAATGTCTTGCCTTCGGATCTATGATAGAAGGTGTACCCAACGGTCTCCTTTGGGTATCCTATGAAGACACATTTCTCTGATTTGGGTTCGTGCTTATCAGGTTGAAGCTTTTTCACATAAGCATCGTAGCCCCAAACTTTAAGAAACGACAACTTTGGTTTCTTGCCAAACCACAGTTCATAAGGCGTCGTCTCAATGGATTTAGATGGTGCCCTATTTAACGTGAATGCAGCCGTCTCTAAAGCATAACCCCAAAATGATAGCGGTAAATCTGCAAGAGACATCATAGATCGCACCATATCTATTAAAGTATGATTACGATGTTCGGACACACCATTACGTTGTGGTGTTCCGAGTGGCGTGAGTTGCGAAACTATTCTGCATTGTTTCAAATGAAGACCAAACTCGTAACTCAAATATTCTCCTCCACGATCAGATCGTAGAAACTTTATTTTCTTGTTACGATGATTTTCCACTTCACTCTGAAATTCTTTGAACTTTTCAAATGTTTCATACTTATGTTTCATCAAGTAGATATACCCATATCTGCTCAAATCATCTGTGAAGGTGAGAAAATAACGATACCCGCCGCGAGCCTCAACATTCATTGGACGACATACATCAGTATGTATGATTTCCAACAAATCTGTTGCTCGCTCCATTGTTCTGGAGAACGGCATTTTAGTCATCTTGCCCATGAGGCATGGTTCGCAAGTACCAAGTGATTCATAATCAAGTGATTCCAGAAGTCCATCAGTATGGAGTTTCTTCATGCACTTTACACCAATATGACCTAAACGGCACTGCCACAAATAAGTTGCACTATCATTATCAACTCTGCATCTTTCGGCTTCAATATTATGAATATGTGTATCACTACTATCGAGATTCAATATAAATAGACCACTCTTCAAGGGTGCATGACCATAAAAGATATTATTCATATAAATAGAACAACCATTATTCTCTGATTTAAATGAATAACTGTCTCGCATCAAACAAGATCCAGATATAATGTTCATGCTCAACGTTGGCACCAAATAAGAATTATTCAGGTCTAAAACTAATCCCGAAGGTAGATGTAGAGGTAGCGTGCCGACTGCGATCACATCGACTTTGGAACCATTTCCCATGCGCATCGTCACCTCGTCCTTAGCCAATCTTCGCTTAATCCATAGTCCCTGTTTCGAGTTGCAAATATTAGCAACAGAACCAGTATCAAATACCCAGGTGCTACTGCGAGAATTAGTAAGGTACACATCAATAACATGTATATCACATATACCTTTGTTCACCTTGCCATCCTTCTTTTCCGCCAAATACTTGGGGCGGTTCCGCTTCCAGTGACCAATCCCTTTGCAGTAGAAGCACTCAGTCTCAGGCTTAGGTCCAGACTTGGGCTTCTTCACTTGAGCATCAACACTTGATGCTCCTTCTTGATTTCTACCTCCGCAGCCTTTAGCATTGCGAAGAGCTCAGGAATTGTCTTATCCATCCCTTGCATATTATAGTTCATCATGAAGCTCTTGTAGCTTGGTGGAAGAATTCGGTCAATGACACTATCATCCGGAAGATTAACTCCCAGTTGAATCAAGTGATTGTTATACCCAGAAATTTTGAGTATATGCTCACTGACAGAACTATTCTCCTCCATCTTGCAGCTGTAGAACTTATTGGAGACTTCATATCTCTCAATCCGGGCATTTGCTTGAAATATTAACTTCAACTCCTGGAACATCTCATATGCTCCATGACGTTCAAAACGTCGTTGAAGTCCCGGTTCTAAGCCGTAAAGCCTGGCACACTGAACTATCGAGTAGTCATCAGCTTTGCTCTGCCAGATGTTCATAACATCTGGCGTTGCTCCTACAGCGGGTTTGGCACCTAGCGGTGCTTCCAGGACGTAATTCTTCTGTGCAGCAATGAGGATAATCCTCAAGTTACGGACCCAGTCCGTGTAATTGCTACCATCATCTTTCAACTTTGCTTTCTCAAGGAACACATTAAAATTCAATGGAACAATAGCACGGGCCATCTATCTACAACAACATAGACATGAAAAATACTATCAGGTACTAAGTTCATGATAAATTAAAGTTCAATTAATCATATTACTTAAGAACTCCCACTTAGATAGACATCCCTCTAATCATCTAAGTGATCACGTGATCCATATCAACTAAACCATGTCCAATCATCACGTGAGATGGATTAGCTTTCAATGGTGAACATCACTATGTTGATCATATCTACTATATGATTCACGCTCGACCTTTCGGTCTCAGTGTTCCGAGGCCATATCTGCATATGCTAGGCTCGTCAAGTTTAACCCGAGTATTCTGCGTGTGCAAAACTGGCTTGCACCCGTTGTATGTGAACGTAGAGCTTATCACACCCGATCATCATGTGGTGTCTCGGCACGACGAACTTTCGCAACGGTGCATACTTAGGGAGAACACTTATACCTTGAAATTTAGTGAGAGATCATCTTATAATGCTACCATCAACCTAAGCAAATTAAGATGCATAAAAGATAAACATCACATGCAATCAATATAAGTGATATGATATGGCCATCATCATCTTGTGCCTTTGATCTCCATCTCCAAAGCACCGTCATGATCACCATCGTCACCGGCGCGACACCTTGATCTTCATCGTAGCATCGTTGTTGTCTCGCCAACTATTGCTTCTACGACTATCGCTACCGCTTAGTGATAAAGTAAAGCAATTACATGGCAATTGCATTTCATACAATAAAGCGACAACCATATGGCTCCTGCCAGTTGCTGATAACTTGGTTACAAAACATGATCATCTAATACAATAAAATTTAGCATCATGTCTTGACCATATCACATCACAACATGCCCTGCAAAAAAAAGTTAGACGTCCTCTACTTTATTGTTGCAAGTTTTACGTGGCTGCTATGGGCTGAGCAAGAACCGTTCTTACCTACGCATCAAAAGCACAACGATATTTCGTCAAGTATGTGATGTTTTAACCTTCTCAAGGACAGGGCTTAGCCACACCTGATTCAACTAAAGTTGGAGAAACTGACACCCGCCGGCCACCTGTGTGCTAAGCACGTCGGTAGAACCAGTCTCGCGTAAGCATACGCGTAATGTCGGTCCGAGCCGGTTCATCCAACAATACCGCCGAATCAAAGTGTGACATGCTGGTAAGCAGTATGACTTGTATCGCCCACAACTCACTTGTGTTCTACTCGTGCATATAACACCTACGCATAAACCTGGCTCGGATGCCACTGTTGGGGAACGTAGTAATTTCAAAAAAATTCCTACACACACGCAAGATCATGGTGATGCATAGCAACGAGAGGGGAGAGTGTTGTCCACGTACCCTCATAGACTGAAAGCGGAAGCGTTATGACAATGCGGTTGATGTAGTCGTACGTCTTCACTATCCGACCGATCCATGTACCGAACGCACGGCACCTCCGAGTTCAGCACACGTTCAGCTCGATGACGTCCCACGAACTCCGATCCAGCAGAGCTTTGTGGGAGAGTTCCGTCAGCACGACGGCGTGATGACGGTGATGATGATGATACCGACGCAGGGCTTCGCCTAAGCACCGCTACGATATTACCGAGGTGGATTATGGTGGAGGGGGGCACCGCACACGCCTAAGAGATCAATGATCAATTGTTGTGTCTCCAAGGGGTGCCCCCCTCCCCGTATATAAAGGAGTGGAGGAGGGGGAGGGGGCCGGCCTCCTATGCCGCGCCCCATGAGGAGTCCTACTCCCACCGGGAGTAGGACTCCCCCCTTCCAAGTAGGAGTAGGAGAGGAGAAGGAAGGGAGAGAAGGAGAGAAGGAAAGGGGGGCGCCGCCCCCCTCCTTGTCCAATTAGGACTAGAGGGGGAGGGGGCGCGCGGCTGCCCTGGCCACCCCTCATCTTCTCCCACTAGGGCCCATTAGGCCCAATATACTCCCCGGGGGGTTCTGGTAACCCCCCGGTACTCCGGTATATGTCCGAAACCTCCCGAAACACTTCCGGTGTCCGAACATAGTCGTCCAATATATCGATCTTTACGTCTCGACCATTTCGAGACTCCTCGTCATGTCCGTAATCATATCCGGGACTCCGAACTACCTTCGGTACATCAAAACACAAAAACTCATAATACCGATCGTCACCGAACTTTAAGCATGCAGACCCTACGGGTTCGAGAACTATGTAGACATGACCGAGACACGTCTCCGGTCAATAACCAATAGCGGAACCTGGATTCTCATATTGGGTCCCACATATTCTACGAAGATCTTTATCGGTCAAACCGCATAACAATATACATTGCTCCCTTTGTCATCGGTATGTTACTTGCCCGAGATTCGATCGTCGGTATCTCAATACCTAGCTCAATCTCGTTACCGGCAATTCTCTTTACCTGTTCCGTAATGAATCATCCCGCAAGTAACTCATTAGTGGCATTGCTTGCAAGGCTTATAGTGATGTGCATTACCGACAGGGCCCAGAGATACCTCTCCGACAATCGGAGTGACAAATCCTAATCTCGATCTATGCCAACTCAACAAGTACCTTCGGAGACACCTGTAGAGCACCTTTATAATCACCCAGTTACGTTGTGACGTTTGGTAGCACACAAAGTGTTCCTCCCGTAATCAGGAGTTGCATAATCTCATAGTCATAGGAACATGTATAAGTCATGAAGAAAGCAATAGCAGTAAACTAAAACGATCAAGTGCTAAGCTAATGGAATGGGTCAAGTCAATCACATCATTCTCCTAATGATGTGATCCCATTTATCAAATGACAACTCATGTCTATGGCTAGGAAACATAACGATCTTTGATCAACGAGCTAGTCAAGTAGAGGCATACTAGTGACACTCTGTTTGTCTACGTATTCACACATGTATTATGTTTCCGGTTAATACAATTCTAGCATGAATAATAAACATTTATCATGAAATAAGGAAATAAATAATAACTTTATTATTTCCTCTAGGGCATATTTCCTTCACGCTATTTATAATATTTAGTAATATATTCTAACTTTATGATAACATCACCTACTTTTATGTTTTAGCTCTCCGATATCATGCAAAGTTATCCTCTTCATACCCACAACGTAGTTTTATTTCTCGCTTCTAGTTGGAAGCAAACATTCGGTGTACGTAGAGTCGTATCAGTGGCAGATAGGACTTGAGAGAATATTGATCTTACCTTTAGCTCCTTGTGGGTTTAACACTCCATACTTATCACTTCCACCTTTGGGAATTGCTACGATGATTCCCTGCACTTGGGTATTATCAAAGTCCCACACCGACGCGGCTAATCAATGGGCTATGGAGATGTCCATCAATTGATGTCAATGTGAGGAGTAGGGATTGCCATGCAATGGATGCACTAAGAGCTACAAGTGTATGAAAGCTCAAACTGGAAACTAAGTGGGTGTGCATCCAACTTGCTTGCTCATGAAGACCTCGGGCATTTGAGGAAGCCCATCATCGAAATATACAAGCCAAGTTCTATAATGAAAATTCCCACTAGTATATGAAAGTGATAACTCAAGAGACTCTCTATATGAAGAACATGGTGCTACTTTGGAGCCAAGTGTGGTAAAAGGATAGTAGCATTGTCCCTTCTCTCTTTTTCTCTCATTTTTTTGTTTTTTTTTGTTTTGGTGGGCTTCTTTGGCCCCTTTTTTCTATTTGGGCTTCTTTGGCCCCTTTTATTTTTTTAAGTCCGGAGTCTCATCCCGACTTGTGGGGGAATCATAGTCTCCATCATCCTTTCCTCACTGGGGCAATGCTCTAATAATGATGATCATCACACTTTTATTTACTTCAACTCAATATTACAACTCGATACTAGAACAAAGATATGACTCTATATGAATGCCTCCGGCGGTGTACCGGGATGTGTAGTGATCTAGCGTAGCAATGACATCAAAAAACGGACAAGCCATGAAAACATCATGCTAGCTATCTTACGATCATGCAAATCAATATGATAATAAATGCTCAAGTCATGTATATGATGATGATGGAAGTTGCATGGCAATATATCTCGGAATGGCTATGGAAATGCCATGATAGGTAGGTATGGTGGCTGTTTTGAGGAAGAGATAAGGAGGCTTATGTGTGATAGACATATCGTATCACAGGGTTTGGATGCACCGGCGAAGTTTGCACCAACTCTCGAGGTGAGAAAGGGCAATGCACGGTACCGAAGAGGCTAGCAATGATGGAAGGGTGAGAGTGCGTATAATCCATGGACTCAACATTAGTCATAAAGAACTCACATACTTATTGCAAAAATCTATTAGTCATTGAAACAAAGTACAACATGCATGCTCCTAGGGAGATAGATTGGTAGGAAAAGACCATCGCTCGTCCCCGACCGCCACTCATAAGGAAGACAATCAATAATACCTCATGCTCCGACTTCGTTACATAACGGTTCACCATACGTGCATGCTACGGGAATCACAAACTTCAACACAAGTATTTCTACAATCCACAACTACCCACTAGCATGACTCTAATATCATCGTCTTTATATCGCAAAACTAGTGCAAGGAATCAAACATATCATATTCAGTGATCTACAAGTTTTATGTAGGATTTTATGACTAACCATGTGAATGACCAGTTCCTGTCAACTCTCTAAATAGATATAAGTGAAGCAAGAGAGTTTAGTTCTTTCTACAAAAGATATGCCCACGCTCTAACAAATATAAGTGAAGCAAAAGAGCATTCTACAAATGGCGGTTTTCTATGTGAAGAGAAACATGCAATCCAAACTTCAAATGATATAAGTGAAGCACATGAAGCATTCTATAAAGCCATACTCAAAAAATATAAGTGAAGTGTAATGAGCATTCTATAAATCAACCAAGGACTATCTCATACCGGCATGGTGCATCAAAGAAAAGTGAAAACTAAATGCAAAAGACGCTCCAAGATTTGCACATATCGCATGAACGAAACGAATCCGAAAACATACCGAAACTTGTTGAAGAAAGATGAGATGCCTTCCGGGGCATCCCCAAGCTTAGACGCTTGAGTCTCCTTGAATATTTACTTGGGGTGTCTTGTGCATCCCCAAGCTTGAGCTCTTGCCTCTCATCCTTCTCCCCACATCGAGACCTCCTCGATCTTCGAACACTTCATCCACACAAAACTCAACAGAAAGCTCGGTAAGATCCGTTAGTATGATAAAGCAAATCACTACTCTAAGTACTGTTGCAAACCAATTCATATTTTGTTTTTGCATTTTAGCTACTCTAATATAAATTTTCCATGGCTTAATCCGCTGATATAAATCGATAGTTTCACCGAAACAAGTAAACTATGCATCAAAAACAGAATCTTTCTTAAACAGGGCAGTCTGTAGTAATCTGAACATTCACCATACCTCTGGTACTCCAAAAATTCTTAAAAAATTAGGAAAAATAAAAAATTTGTATAGAAAGATAGTTCAAAAAGTTTCAGAACCATTTGATGTTCCAGTAAAAAAATATAAAATCGCGCACTACAACCAAAGTTTCTGTTTTGCACCGCACAAACCAACAAGCAATGTAAACATCCTAAAGGCAAATCTTGGCACATTATTTTTGTTTTTAAACTTTATAAAAGCACACAACATAAATAAATGACTCTCTAAAACTTGCGGGTTGTCTCCCTGGCAGCGCTTTTGTTAAAGCCATTAAGCTAGCCATATAGTGCTCAAGTAATGGATCCACCAGGATCCCAAGGTATATCAAAGCCAATTTTAATTAACAATAATTTGGCATTTAGTAGTGATCACAAAGTAACATATATCATGCAACAACGAAGTCTAACTCTCTTCCTATGCATCGGCATGTCATACAAGAACAATTTATGCACACATAGTAAAGGCCAATGCATAGTATAAACAGTTGCTTGCAATTTTATCATATTGGAAACATGGAGAGGCGGAGATGTAGTTCCTCTCTCATAATAATTGCAAGTAGTAGCAGCAAACACATGCATATTATATCTATCAAAATCATCATGTGTAGTAGTAAAACACAACCCATCAATATAATCCTTAATAAGGGCAAACTTCTCCGATATAGTGTAGTTGGGAGAATTCAAAAAGATAATAGGACTATCATGCGTGGGTGCAATAGCAACAATTTCATGTTTAACATAAGGAACTATAGCAAGTTCATCTCCATAAGCATAATTCATATTGGCATCTTGGCCACAAGCATAGCAACCATCATCAAAAAGGGATATTTCAAAAGAATCAACGGGATCATAACATCATCATAGCATTCATCCTTCGGTAAGCATGAAGGGAAATTAAACAATGTATGAGTTGAGGAGTTACTCTCATTAGAAGGTGGGCACGGGTAGCTAATCCGCTCTTCCTTCTTTTGTTCTTCGCTCTCCTCCTCATCTTTTTCATCCAATGAGCTCACAGTTTCATCAATTTCTTCTTCCATAGACTCCTGCAAAATATTAGTCTCTTCTCGGACAGCGGAGACTCTCTCAATAAAATCATCAATATTGGAATTGAATTCATAATTCTCATAGCAATATTTAAGTATAGCAAAATTTTCAGGTGTGTAAACAGCATCATCAAGATTTTCACACTCTTTAAACAAAGATTCAATTTCATAAGCACCCATAAAAGCAACAAATTCTTCTATTTGTTCCACATCATAGTAATCATATATACCATTAGCATAAGAAGCCAAGGTTTTATTATCATTAAATCTACATGAAACTGGAAGGTGTGGAGCCTTCATCCTAAAGCAAAAAGTATAATCATATCTCAAGCATAGTTGCCGAGCGTACCAATGCAACATATGAATTTGATCCCATAATAGCTTCCCTTTTTGAGTCAAGCGATAATCCCTAAAGTATTCACGTTGATCCAATGTGTCTCCCATTATATAATTGAATGGGGTTTTCTTAGGATTATTAAAGTAGTCCATAATATCTTTCACATAATGAGCATCGAGGGTTCCCCATCTCCATGAGTAGCAAGTACCACTAATTTTTTTGGTGTTTCGTGTTCCATATCCATAACTAAAGATAGAGAACAACTTAGAACAGCAAATAAAAATTACTTAGTGATAAAGCAAACAAGCACACACGAGAATATTCACCCCACGCTATAACTCCCCGACAACGGCGCCAGAAAAAGGTCTTGATAAGCCACAAGTATAGGGGATCAATTGTAGCCTCTTTCAATAAGTAAGAGTGTCGAACCCAATGAGGATCTAATGGTAGAACAAATATTCCCTCAAGTTTTATCGACCACCGATACAACTCTACGCACGCTTGACGTTTGCTTTACCTAGAACAAGTATAAAACTAGAAGTACTTTGTAGGTGTAACGGGATAGGTTTGCAAGAATATAAAGAGCACATAAATAAAAACTAGGGGTTGTTTAGGTAAAGAAGCAATAAAGTTAGTATAGCGAGTGTGTAAAAGTGGTGGTAGGAGTTGCGAAATTGTCCCTAAGCAATTGACTACTTTACTAGACCGATAGCAAGTTTTATGTGGGAGAGGTCACTTCTAGCATGTCATACCTGACTTGGAATTCTATGCACTTATGGTTGGAACTATTAGCAAGCATACGCAACTACTAACGTTCATTAAGGTAAAACCCAACTATAGCATTAAGATATATTGGCCCCCCTTCAACCCCGTATGCATCAATTTCTATGCTAGGTTGAAGCTTCTGTCACTCTTGCCCTCCGATACATAGTCCTATCAACATACAACTAACCCTATGGTGTGATCCACGCGTGCGCTCATATGATGGGCACCAAAGGACATCAACATAACCACCAGCAAATTAAACCAATCATAGCAATTCACCAATTACCGATAGGACAACGAAAATCTACTCAGACATCATAGGATGGCAACACATCATTGGATAATAATATGAAGCATAAAGCACCATGTTCAAGTAGAGGGTACAGCGGGTTGCGGGAGAGTGGACCGCTGTACATAGATGGGGGGGAGGTGATGAAGATGTTGGTGAAGATGACAGAGGTGTTGGTGTAGATTGCCGTCACACGATGATGGCCCCGGCGGCGTTCCGGCACCACCGGGAGAGAGGGGGAGAGGGCCCCCCTTCTTCTTCTTCTTCCTTGACCTTCTCCCTAGATGGGAGAAGGGTTTCCCCTCTGGTCCTTGGCTTCCATGGCATGGGAGGGGCGAGAGCCCCTCCGAGATTGGATATGTCTCTCTGTCTCTCTCTGTTTCTGCGCTCCTGATTCTGGCCTTTCACCGTTTCTTATATTCCCGGAGATCCGTAACTCCGATTGGGTTGAAATTTGGACACAATTTTTATCCGGATATTGGCTTTCTTGCGGCGAAAGAAGGGCACCAACCGCCTTACGGGTGGCCACAAGGGTCAGGGGCGCGCCCCCTGCTTCGTGGCCCCCTCGGGCATCGTCTCGCGTTGATTCTTCTTCCCAAAAATCACATATATTCCAAAAAAATCTCCACCCGTTTTTATCCTGTTTGGACTCCGTTTGATCTGGATTTTCTGCGAAACAAAAAACATGCAACAAACAGGAACTGGCACTGGGCAATGGATCAATATGTTAGTCCCAAAAATAGTGTAAAAAGTTGCCAAAAGTATGTAAAAGTTGTAGAATATTGGCATGGAACAATCAAAAATTATAGGTACGATGGAGACGTATTAGTGGGGAGGACGATGGTGAGGTCGGGGAAGGCTGGAGAGGCTCGCGGTGGCCGGACGAGGAGGTGCCCGAGAGGAACGAGCGGCGGCTGTGCTCGGGGAAGACGACCTCGAGGGACTCCGGGGTAAAAAGGAGAGATGGGGGAGGTGCGCCAGGAGGAGAGGAACTCGTTGGTGGTGGCGGAACTGCGAGGGAGAGGCTAGGATCGCCGGAAACAAGAAGAGACTGCAATGGCCGAGGCGAACTCCGGCAAAAAACGGCGAGATGAGGTCGCTCCGGTGGCCAAGTGAGTCGAGGGAGAAGTGGGTGAGCTGCGGAAGGACTCGGGGCACGCTTATATAGCCAAGGGGAGGGCTCTAGAGCATCGCTAGCGAGCTCGAGCAGTGCTCTAATGGTGGACAGCGACTGGACGCGGCACTGGCATGGCGCTAGCGCCGCATTTATGGGGGGTGATGCAGTCAAGCACGGGCGAGCTCCAGGACACGGAGGGACATCGAGACAAGGAGGAAGGAGACGGGAACAGGGGCAAGAACGCGCCAGAGCTTGCAAGCTGCATCGCAAGCGTGATCACCACGCACTAGAGCAAATAGCTCGTTCTGGCCGGACCAATCGTGTCTAGTAGAATGACCTTAGTGCCCTGAGTCTAAATGAAGAAATAATTGGGTCCAGGGGCAAAGAAGAGATTTGCAGATGGCCCCAAAGCAAACCAGCAGCCAAGTGTTTGTGCTGTGCAGTGGGGACACCAGCTTGGTAACGAAGTAAATAATTTGTCTGGTGATGATCACACACTAAGGTGATGTTGATCACCAAAAATCAGCTTAAGAGGAGGAGTTTAGTGGGCACTTGTTGAAGAAACCACCATAATGGCCAGAATAAAAGATGATGAAGGTGCACTCATATACATGATCGTCATGAGCTGAAATTTGTAGGAGGTGGGTTATTTGATCATATTAATACACTGTAAAACTTTCATACCAATTGGATATACCAAAGGGGTACTTGCTTCACAATGCTTTATTATGACCAGAAACTTGGAAAAATTGCACAGGGCAATTGGCTAGATGAAATGGGCCAAAAATTGGTGGAGGGAGTTTGTATGGACAGGAGAATGCCCTGGAAAAGTTTTAGCTTAAATGAAGCAATATAAAATATAGTTGCTTCACAAACTGAAAATCTGACCAGAAACCAAGATTTGGAGCTGGGCTCACATAGATGAGTTACATGAGCTCAAATTTGGTGGAGAGTCATGATTTGATCATATGAAGGGCCTTGCAAAATTTCAACTCATTTGGATATGCCTAGCTTGTACCTCCTTCACAATCACTTCCCTCAGACAGGAACTTTGAAAATCACTGAGGAAGCTTGGCTAGGCAAATGAAGTTGAATTTTGGCACAGGGCAATTATTTGGACAAGAAAAGATGTACAAAAAGTTTGGGGTCAATTGGGCAAAGGTAAATGGCACCTGCTTCACAATCTGCCATTCATGACAGAATAGGAAAATAATTAATTGAGCATGATGAGGAACATGGAAAATGAAATATTTTGCCATATTTGAGAAAGATATGACCCAAACAATGTATGAGAATTATTTGGGAATTTTAGGAGTGATGGAAATATAGGTTGCTTCACAACCTAGGGCAAATTGGGTTATTCCTTTAATAGAAAAGGAATATTCCCAAGGAAAAGAATATTGGGGTTTGGTCCAAGATGGAAATGGCAAGGTCTAGGAATGGAGATGGGGATGCCAAGCCACTATGGAAAGAAAGAAGAGGGCATCTTCTTCAGTTTCCAGACCACATAGCCACGGAAAAAGGAAACTCAAGAAAAAATCTCAGAGAAACAAAAGAAAAAGAAAGGGCCAAAAATCAGGCTATGACAACTCTTCCCCCCTAAAATAAATCTCGTCCTCGAGATTTGGTTGCTCAGGGAACAAGTATGCATATACTGACTTAAGGAGACCGTTTCCAACTCGGGTATCCTTTTTCCTTTATTGATTGTTCCCATTGAATTCTTCATTTGACTTACCTGACTGGCTCTAGGGTGGTTTGTTTCACTGTATCCATATCCTGACAGATCTTACCTCACATTTTCATGCTTATACTGGCTCCAATTCTTTTCATATCTGCTGACTTAGCTGAGTGTGATTTGTTATCATGACTGAAATATATGCCCGTCTCACAAATCTGAGAGTGATTTCCGATTGTTGTGGCTCTACTGAAAAACTTCCATGAGTTGGTGATCAGATTTTTTTCTGATGAACACCCAAGCTCTTACTCCTTGCATTGGGTTTCTCAACTAACTGTAGGCCCTTCAGGTTCAAAACAGTGCTATGGATCATAACGGTTTTCCTGACAGATTCTAACTTGTCGCGGGAATTTCTGAATCATCCTGACTGGCCCCATTGTCTTGAGTCTCAGATTCATACCAAATATTTGATTGTCACCTGACGTGGCCAACATAAGGGGTATGATCTTATATGATAATATCCTCATCCTTGACTGACGGTGGCTCTGGCAGAAAAAAATTGTTCCAGACAGGCTATCCTTTGGTGATTCACATAAGTGAGGGCACATGCTTCGAGACTGTTATTCCTCGTACTGATCATTCATTCTGTCGGTATATCCATGAGGATAGTAGACTGTTCGATGCTTTATCATAGTCGCTGGAATCAAGCTGTTGAATTGACCTTTGGTCTGACTTGACAGACCCAGATATTCGATACTGACAAATCTGAGCATAGACTATTAGCTGAGCAGGTTGTCCGGATATGGATTCCTTACCAAAATTGAGTAGAGCCCCTTGATGAATATGCATGGCTGTCGATAATGACTCAGACTGTCCAGGGTATCTACACCATGGGGCTCATGCAACAATTTTCATACCTGCATTGTCGGTCTTGCTCCTTCATTACTGTGCTCTTATTCTGGATTCTTTGCTGAAAGAGCTGGTCATATTACTTCTTCATATTACCATAGGTACTGTCGGGTGTGATATTTCGGCAATCATTACTTATCCTCGTTCATGTATCATGTGATAAGAATCTGTACTAGGTTCACACATACTTTCATGCATCTCATTGTTGTCGTCGGGCATTCCAGGTGTTCACAAGGGTAAATGATATCGCCTTGTCGGGTATGAGTCAACTGGCCTTTTTGAGTACTGACAAAATTTGCTGTCCCATGTTGTCTTTCTCCAAAACTTGTCGGTTCTTGCATCACCACTGAGGTGTATAACTGACTTTCTTATTCTGGCATGACTCGTGAGATTTCCGGATTCTCACCTTAACTTCACCATCGTACCACTGACTAGCAAGAGCTTGGCAGCATGCTCACAATATAATGAGGTAGACTTGTTTTCTAACTGATTTCTTGCTTCTGTCCAAACTGTTGCAGATCTGATTCTTGGAATGCAGTGCCAAATGTTGTCAATTCGCCATATCATATCTTGTACCAATGCCGAAGTGAGGAAGATTAGATGGCTTATGTTGGAAACCATCGAGGGTATCTTACTGAGGAAGACTGGGCATCATGCTTCAGAAGCTTCCCCCCTTAAAGACTTGCTGGGGAAGGACTTGGTACCTTATGTCGAAAGCTTTTGCGTTTGCTTACTGAAGAAGCCTGAGTATTTTGCACTAGAAGTCATCCATATATCGTACTAAGGAAGATAGAGGAATCTTGCACTGGAAGCTTCTCTGGTAGCTTGTGAGGGAAGACTGGGTTGCTTACACCAGAAGCTTCTCATTGGGATATGCAGACCGGTTACCATATACACACACCATCTTAATATTTCTGCTGTGGATTACTTGTATGAAACCGGGCTTTGCTGGACTATATCCTCTTCTCTGTGTACTTAATACATGGCACATTCTTGCTTTCTTCTAGGTATACCGGGTTTCAAAATCATCCTCAACGAAGAATCAAAAATTGCATCTGAATCATACCTTTGACTGAGAATATACTGTCGATCTTGCACACAATTTATCTTCTCGCTGATTTGATCATTTCTGCTATGAAGGGTGCACACTGGGGGTGACTTGATTATCCGTACTATTGGGAGGAGTGCACATTAATGCAAACTTGATTATCATCATCACAGTAATATATTTCTCATTTCACTGTAGTCGACTGAGGATTCCATTCTATTCAGCTGAGTTTCCAAATACTTGAATTCCTTACTGATTCTTCGGGTCCAGTGTCAGTTGATGAGCAACTTTAATAAGGGGGAAAATATGCAACACCGAAGGCCCAAAGAAATAAACAAAAGAAACGATGAAAACAAAAACACACAAAGCATACAAATAATAATATTAATAATCAAGCAACATTACATATTACTGCTATTCACAATAATAATATGCATGCACGCCTAAGCACACAAATCTCGCGGAAACTTTGGTACTACGGTCTGACATGTTGTGGCGGTGTGCACGAAAGTGAATTTACGTGTGGAAGGAGTTGACGTAACCAGGGCTACACCAAGCGCTGGCTGAACACCGGCTGGATCTGGATAGATACAGAGACGAGGACGGACTTGGTGATCAAGTAGCGAGACACAAGGTCAGGACCTCATCATCATCAAGCGTACGAAAGGGAATCGTACATGTACAAAGAATGGAATGACAGGGCAGTATAGGGGAGGAAAAGCAAGGCTTGCTGGCATTGCCCTTTTCTGATAACAAATAGCAGTAAGGGTTGCCAAAGGGACGAGATGGATGGCACGATGCGGGATAGAGACAAGTCTATCACTGAAATAATACAGGTGGGTGGCTGAAAGATATCGATGCGATACCTGAGCATAACTCCTGCGAATGGTGTCTGGAACACTTGGCACCAGGGCATCACTCTGCTGGGACAGAGATGACGCCAAACACCGAAGAGCATGCATGCTAAGAAGGAGGGTTCAAGTGGTGGATCAAAACCGATGCCACCTACGCTCACAAGATTAACTGTTAGCGACTAAATAATAATCTATATGCATGCTATGCAACAAACAAATGCAGCAAACAAGTGCAACAAACCAACTAGGCTCCATACTACCGCTTTCTAACGTTCGCGCGGGCTAGGGCGTCCTACAACTAGACCTGCTCTGATACCAAGACTGTGGCACCCCGGCTCAGAGAAACCGGAATGCCCCGTATTGCAGCCCAGAGATCGAGGAGAAGTCTTCTAGAATATGGCACTGCTTAGCATAGAACAAATCAGTTCTTTATTACGATCTATATGGATACAAGGGTTACATCGGCATGGCGACACTACGCCTGCCACGGTTCCTCCATGCAAGCAGCAGAACAACACGATGCAGCGAATAACTCTAGCAGCAGAAAAGCGACGACGGTGATGAACTCCACTCCGCAGGGACTCTGGCTGGAACGCTTATCCTAGCTCGCAAACAAGGGATCCACGGCAAACAAGCAATCAAATCCGGCATGACATGCAAACTGACATGACACGCCAGGTCAGTACATTGAATGTACTTGCGAGCTCACAGCAACCAAAGCAATCAAGACAGACAACAACATGGCAATTACCGGTTAACAAGGATTAACATGATACTATCAGAACAACATGGCATGAACAACATGATATAGCTAGAACAATACGAGCATGGCATGAACATATAAACATAATGACACTATCATGCAACATGATGACGTTATCATGCACCAACTTACTCTGTTCAGGTTACCTCATAACCATCACGGACATCACACGATCATCTCAGGATCCAATCAAGCTTGGTATTAACAATACCGTAGTAATCATTGCATGACCACAATCTTTACCCTTGACTCTCGCATAACACCACAAATATCCATCAACTCGATATCCTCGATACCACGGTGATCATCTCACGATCACAACCAATCTCTTTCTCATCATCGAACCATGGTTGTTATTAAGCACATTATTATTATTACCGTTGACCCACGGTGTGACCAACTATGAACTGGGCCCTTATCCGCGGGCGCGGCTATCGATAGATTTAATACACACTTTGCAGAGGTAGCGCACTGTACCCACACCACGGAACCTGTGGCCTCGCATTCCCATTCGGGTGGACCAACGGCGTTCCGACAAAGCCGTCCTACTGCCATGACACCCTCCCGGCCACTCCGACAAACTACCCTTTGGGCTAAGTCATGGGTGGCCCCGTGCCTACCAAAGGCATCAACGGCCACCGTCGTGGCAAAACATAAATGATCCCAAACGGGGACAATGGATCCATACTCAAAAACAGGCACACAAGGCTTATGTCGTCCTACCCGGCCAAGGTAGCGCCCGCGCATAACCTTCCCTTGTTGGAGGCACCGGCGAGAGGCGTGACAATAGACCCAGCTAGGACCTCCCCATAAAAGGCAAATGTGGTTGCACTGGTCAGCTCGATATAGTGGCACTATGACTTAGCCAACAGTTGTTCAAGTTCAATTAATCCGGTTAAACTTGAATGCAATATGTTGAGCCATGATAAAATAACATGATGCAATTACAATGCATGAGCATGATATAAGCATGGGGTGCAACATAACTATCAACCATATCAACAATGAATCATATCCAACTGAGCATGGCATAATGATGAGCATTAATATCACAAGTATAAACCTACTCATAGCATAGCATGACCACTAACATCAACAATAAATACCATGCAATAACACATCAATAACATTACCGAGTATACACTTAACCAACTAACTATTGGGGAACGTAGTAATTCCAAAAAAATTCCTACGTGCAGACAGGATTATGGTGATGCATAGCAACGAGCGGGGAGAGTGTGTCCACGTACCCTCGTAGACCGAAAGCGGAAGCGTTAGCACCACGCGATTGATGTAGTCGTACATCTTCACGATCCGACCGATCCGAGTACCGAACATACGGCACCTCCGAGTTCAGCACACGTTCAGCTCGATGACGTCCCTCGAACTCCGATCCAGCCGAGCTTTGAGGGAGAGTTCCGTCAGCACGACGGCGTGGTGACGGTGATGATGATGCTACCGATGCAGGGCTTCGCCTAAGCACCGCTACGATATTATCGAGGTCGAATATGGTGGAGGGGGCACCGCACACGGCTAAGAGATCAAGAGATCAATTGTTGTGTCTATGGGGTGCTCCCCTCTCCCGTATATAATGGAGTGGAGGAGGGGGAGGGCCGGCCCTCTCTATGGCGCGCCCTAGAGGAGTCCTACTCCCACCGGGAGTAGGATTCCCCCTTTCCTAGTAGAACTAGGAGCCCATCCAAGTAGTAGGAGTAGGAGAGAAGGAAAGGGAAAAGACAAGAGAAGGAAAGAGGGGGCGTCGCCCCTCCCCCTAGTCCAATTCGGACTAAGCCTTGGGGGGGCGCGCAGCCTCCCCTCTCTCTTTCCCCTAAAGCCCAATAAGGCCCATATACTCCCCGGCGAATTCCCGTAACTCTTTGGTACTCCGAAAAATACCCGAATCACTCGGAACCTTTCCGATGTCCGAATATAGTCGTACAATATATCGATCTTTACGCCTCGACCATTTTGAGACTCCTCGTCATGTCCCCGATCTCATTCGGGACTCCGAACTACCTTCGGTACATCAAAACACATAAACTAATAATACCGATTGTCACCGAACTTTAAGCGTGCGGACCCTACGGGTTCGAGAACTATGTACACATGACCGAGACACGTCTCCGGTCAATAACCAATAGTGGAACTTGGATGCTCATATTGGCTCCCACATATTCTACGAAGGTCTTTATCGGTCAAACCGCATAACAACATACGTTGTTCCCTTTGTCATCGGTATGTTACTTGCCCGAGATTCGATCGTCGGTATCTCAATACCTAGTTCAATCTCGTTACCGGCAAGTCTCTTTACTCGTTACGTAATGCATCATCCCACAACTAACTCATTAGTCACATTGCTTGCAAGGCTTATAGTGATGTGCATTACCGAGAGGGCCCAGAGATACCTCTCCGACAATCGGAGTGACAAATCCTAATCTTGAAATACGCCAACTCAACAAGTACCTTCGGAGACACCTGTAGAGCACCTTTATAATCACCCAGTTATGTTGTGACGTTTGGTAGCACACAAAGTGTTCCTCCGGTAAACGGGAGTTGCATAATCTCATAGTCATAGGAACATGTATAAGTCATGAAGAAAGCAATAGCAACATACTAAACGATCAAGTGCTAAGCTAACGGAATGGGTCAAGTCAATCACATCATTCTCCTAATGATGTGATCCCGTTAATCAAATGACAACTCATGTCCATGGCTAGGAAACTCAACCATCTTTGATCAACGAGCTAGTCAAGTAGAGGCATACTAGTGACACTATGTTTGTCTATGTATTCACACATGCATTATGTTTCCGGTTAATACAATTCTAGCATGAATAATAAACATTTATCATGATATAAGGAAATAAATAATAACTTTATTATTGCCTCTAGGGCATATTTCCTTCAGTCTCCCACTTGCACTAGAGTCAATAATCTAGATCACATCGCCATGTGATTTAACATCAATAGTTCACATCACCATGTGATTAACACCCATAGTTCACATCGTCATGTGACCAACACCCAAAGGGTTTACTAGAGTCAGCAATCTAGTTCACATTGCCATGTGATTAACACCCAAAGAGTACAAAGGTGTGATCATGTTTTGCTTGTGAGAGAAGTTTAGTCAACGGGTCTGCCAAATTCAGATCCGTATGTATTTTGCAAATATCTATGTCAACAATGCTCTGCACAGAGCTACTCTAGCTAATTGCTCCCACTTTCAATATGTATCCAAATTGGGATTTAGAGTCATCCGGATCAGTGCCAAAACTTGCATCGACGTAACCCTTTACGATGAATTTTTTTGTCACCTCCATAACCGAGAAACATATCCTTATTCCACTAAGGATAATTTTGACCAATGTCCAGTGATCTACTCCTAGATCACTATTGTACTCCCTTGCCAAACTCAGGGCAGGGTATACAATAGGTCTGGTACATAGCATGGCATACTTTATAGAACCTATAGCTGAGGCATAGTGAATGACTTTCATTCTCTCTCTATTTTCTGCCGTGGTCGGGTTTTGAGTCTTACTCAACTTCACACCTTGCAACACAGGAAAGAACTCTTTCTTTGACTGTTCCATTTTGAACTACTTCAAAAACTTGTCAAGGTATGTACTCATTGAAAAAATTTATCAAGCGTCTTGATCTATCTCTATAGATCTTGATGCTCAATATGTAAGCAGCTTCACCGAGGTCTTTCTTTGAAAAACTCCTTTCAAACACTCCGTTATGCTTTACAGAAAATTCTACATCATTTCCGATCGACAATATGTCATTCACATATATTTATCAGAAAGGTTGTAGTGCTCCCACTCACTTTCTTCTAAATACAGGCTTCACCACAAGTCTGTATAAAACTATATGCTTTGATCAACTCATCAAAGCGTATATTCCAACTCCGAGATGCTTGCACCAGTCCATAGATGGATCGCTGGAGCTTGCACATTTTGTTAGCACCTTTAGGATCGACAAAACCTTCTGGTTGCATTATATACAACTCTTCTTTAAGAAATCCATTAAGGAATGTAGTTTTGACATCCATTTGCCAGATTTCGTGCTAACATGATTCGGACAGACTTAAGCATCGCTACGAGTGAGAAAATCTCATCGTAGTCAACACCTTGAACTTTGTCAAAAACCTTTTTCGACAAGTCTAGCTTTGTAGATAGTAACACTACTATCAGCGTCCGTCTTCCTCTTGAAGATACATTTATTTTCTATGGCTTGCCGATCATCGGGCAAGTCAACCAAAGTCCACACTTTGTTCTCATACATGGATCCCATCTCAGATTTCATGGCCTCAAGCCATTTCGCGGAATCTGGGCTCATGATCGCTTCCTCATAGTTCGTAGGTTCGTCATGGTCAAGTAACATGACCTCCAGAACAGGATTACCGTACCACTCTGGTGCGGATCTCACTCTGGTTGACCTACGAGGTTCGCTAGTAACTTGATCTGAAGTTACATGATCATCATCATTAGCTTCCTCACTAATTGGTGTAGGAGTCACAGGAACACTGTGATGAACTACTTTCCAATAAGGGAGCAGGTACAGTTACCTCATCAAGTTCTACTTTCCTCCCACTCACTTCTTTCGAGAGAAACTCCTTCTCTAGAAAGGATCCATTCTTAGCAACGAATGTCTTGCCTTCGGATCTGTGATAGAAGGTGTACCCAACATTTTCTTTTGGGTATCCTATGAAGACGCACTTCTCCGATTTGGGTTCGAGCTTATCAGGTTGAAAGTTTTTCACATAAGCATCGTATCCCCAAACTTTAAGAAACGACAGCTTAGGTTTCTTGCTAAACCATAACTCATACTGTGTCATCTCAATAGATTAGACGGTGCCCTATTTAATGTGAATGCAGCTGTCACTAATGCATAACCACATAACGATAGTGGTAAATCGGTAAGAGACATCATAGATTGCACTATATCCAATAAAGTACGGTTATGACGTTCAGACACACCATTATGCTATGGTGTTCCAGGTTGCATGAGTTTGTGAAACTATTCCACATTGTTTTAATTGAAGGCCAAACTTGTAACTCAATTATTCGTCTCCGCGATCAAATTGCAGAAAAACTTTTATTTTCTTGTTACAATTATTCTCCACTTCACTCTGAAATTCTTTGAACTTTTCAACTGTTTCAGTTTCATTAAGTAGATATACCCATATCTCCTCAAATCATCTGTGAAGGTCAGGAAATAACGATACCCGCCGCGAGCCTCAACACTCATCGGACCGCATACATCGGTATGTATTATTTCCAATAAGTCAGTAGCTCGCTCCATTGTTTCGGAGAACGGAGTCTTAGTCATCTTGCCCATGAGGCATGGTTCGCAAGCATCAGCTGATTCATAATCAAGTGATTCCAAAAGCCCATCAGCATGGATTTTCTTCATGCGCTCTACACCAATATGACCTAAACGGCGGTGCCACAAATAAGTTGCACTACCATTATTAACTTTGCATCTTTTGGCTTCAATATTATGAATATGTGTATCACCACGATCGAGATCCAACAAACCATTTTCATTGGGTGTATGACCATAGAAGGTTTTATTCATGTAAACAGAACAACAATTATTCTCTAACTTAAATGAATAGCCGTATTGCAATAAACATGATCAAATCATATTCATGCTCAACGCGAACACCAAATAACACTTATTTAGGTTCAACACTAATCCCGAAAGTATAGGGAGTGTGCGATGATGATCATATCAATCTTGGAACTACTTCCAACACACATCGTCACTTCACCCTTAACTAGTCTCTGTTCATTCTGCAACTCTTGTTTCGAGTTACTAATCTTAGCAACTGAACTAGTATCAAATACTAAGGGGTTGCTATAAACACTAGTAAAGTAGACATCAATAACATGTATATCAAATATACCTTTGTTCACTATGCCATCCTTCTTATCCGCCAAGTATCTAGGGCAGTTCCACTTCTAGTGACCAGTCCCTTTGCAGTAGAAGCACTTAGTCTCAGGCTTAGGTCCAGACTTGGGCTTCTTCACTTGAGCAGCAACTCGCTTGCCGTTCTTCTTGAAGTTCCCCTTCTTCCCTTTGCCCTTTTCTTGAAACTAGTGGTCTTGTCAACCATCAACACTTGATGTTTTTCTTGATTTGTACCTTCGTCGATTTCAGCATCACGAAGAGCTTGGGAATCGTTTCCGTTATCCCTTGCATATTATAGTTCATCACGAAGTTCTAGTAACTTGGTGATAGTGACTAGAGAACTCTGCCAATCACTATCTTATCTGGAAGATTAACTCCCACTTGATTCAAGTGATTGTAGTACTCAGACATTCTGAGCATATGCTCACTACCTGAGCAATTCTCCTCCATCTTGTAGGCAAAGTACTGTCAAAGGTCTCATACCTCTCGACACGGGCATGAGTATGAAATACTAATTTCAACTCTTGGAACATCTCATATGCTCCGTGGCATTTCAAAAAACGTCTTTGAAGCCCCGATTCTAAGCCGTAAAGCATGGTGCACTAAACTATCAAGTAGTCATCATATCGAGCTTGCCAAACGTTCATAACGTCTGCAGTTGCTCCTGCAATCGATCTGTCACCTAGTGGTGCATCAAGGACATGATTCTTCTGTGCGGCAATGAGGATAATCCTCAGATCACGTGTAACACCCCCAGTGTCATGCTACAGTAATCTCATGCCTGATGATGCCATGTCATCAGGATGAAGTTGCTAATCCTCACTTTGTTTCAAACCAAACTCAAATTCAAATTTAAAATGCAAGTCAAATATTTATTTCTTCAAGCAGTAAAACAAAAATGTTCACATTGTCCTATAAATTCCCCTGACCATGTTATGTTAAAACCAACCTCATTTGAGTTCCCAAAATGCCCATGGGAATTAATTTAGTGGTCCAACAGCTTTTAAATTTGCCTTTTCAATATCTAAAATTGGTTAGCCAACTCCTTTTGACCCCAACCTTTTTGTTCCATCTCAAGGTATTGTGCTAGATTCATGTGCCAAGTTTTGTTCAAAAAAAAACTCATTTGGTACTAAAAGAAAATGCAAAACAGAGGCAGAAATTGGAAAGCAGTTAAAAAAAGGAAAGTGAAAAGGGCCAGAAGCTACTGCGGAACTAGGCTCTAGTTGCACAGTGCCACGGCCCAGCCCATCTAGGGGCTTTCCCTTACCTCTGTTCACCTGAGGCGTGGTGGCCGCCGTTCGACCGCCCGCGGCCAAGGATGGCCATGCGGCGGCCATCCGCCGCTCCCCGTCGCCTACTAGGTCGCCCCCGACCTAAACCCTAACCCTCACGCCCCCAGTTCCCCTCTCCTTCGCGCCGCTCCTTGCTCCCCCCATCATCCCGAGCGCCTCCGTCGCCGCTCGCCGTCGTAGCCGCGGCTACCGACCTCGCCTCGCCTCGCCGACCTGTCCAGCAGCTCCGCCGTCATCGACTTCCTCGTCCCCGTCCACGAGCGCAAGCCGGGGAGCACCGCGGGCAGCGGATCGAGCCGACCTCCTTCCGCCTCTGCTCCGGCGATCCCCTTCGACTGCGGCGACGCCTGCTGCTGCTACTAACCTTCCAGGGGCTTTACGTAGCCGCCCGGTGAGCCTCGCCTCTCTCCCCTTCGTCTTCCCGCCGTTGTCGTGCCCGTAGGTGCCGTTCCCCACATGTCCGAGCTCGCCTCCACCGAGCTCGTCGCTGGCCACGTTCCGGTGACCTAACGCCCGCGCAAGCGTGTCCATCATGCTCGCCCGCACGCGTAGACGTCGTACGTGCTTAGCACCGCTCGTTTTGCTCGCCGTTGCGCCGTTTGCAAGCTCGCCGTGCCTCGGGTCTCCGCCGTCCATGTCACCGGCGGCGACTCCGGCCATCCCTGCTCGCGTCACCACCCGTGTTGGACGCGGCGTTCTCCACTCGTTCGAACACAAGTCACGGCGCGCGTTTTGGCTTGCTGTAGCGAAAGTCCCGACGAACTCCGGCGAGAAACCGCCGCGGACGCGCTCGCCGGAGCTCCTCCGGCGTCGGCCCTGACCTGGCGTGGCGTGGGGCCCGCCCAGTGCCGCTGACAGTGGGCCCCTGCGCCTCTGTTTGACTGTGTTGACCACGGTCAACGCGGGGTACTATTCGCCAGCCACTGACATATAGGCCCCACCACCTAATTAGGTTAGTCAAACGTTTTTAAAAATAAACTTAATTAGTTAAAACCTGATCAGTCACTGACAGGTGGGCCCAGTAGTTTTACTAACTAAATTTAGATTAGTTTGAACTCTGCTTAACCCACAGTCTATGACAGGTGGGTCCCCCGTGTCAGTTTTGACCAGTCAACTGGACTGTTGACTGCTGACGTCACTCATACGTCATGCTGACGTCATATTCCTTTTCTGTTAATTAAGTAATTCCAGAAAATGATTAAATCTTTAGAAAATCATATAAAATAATCCGTAACTCGGATGAAAATAGTTTCTACATGAAAGTTGCTCAGAACGACGAGACGAATCCGGATACGCAGCCCGTTCGTTCACCACATGTCCCTAGCATAGTGAACCTGCAACATTTCACCTCCGGTCCATCTGTCCGAAAACGCGAAACATCGGGAATACTTTCCCGGATGTTTCCCCCCTTCGCCGGTATCACCTAGTACCGCGTTTGGGCACACCTAGCCTCATGCTTTGTCATGTCATGCATCGTTATGCATTTGTTTGCATTGTATTCATTGTTTCTTCCCCCTCTTCTCTCCAGTAGACTACGAGACCGACGCCGCCGCTGCTGCCCCGTTCGACTACGGAGTTGACGACCCCTCCTTCTTGCCAGGGCAACCAGGCAAGCCCCCCCCCTTGATCACTAGATATCTCCTATTCTTCTCTATACAGCTTGCATTAGAGTAGTGTAGCATGTTACTACTTTCGGTTAATCCTATTCTGCTGCATAGCCTGTCATTGTTGCTACAGTTGTTACCTTACCTGCTATCCTACTGCTTAGTATAGGATGCTAGTGTTCCATCAGTGGCCCTACACTCTTCTCCGTCTGCCATGCTATACTATTGGGCCGTGATCACTTCGGGAGGTGATCATGGGCATACGCTACATACTTTATACTGTTACATTACTTATGATACTGTTTGGAGATGGGGGCTGAAGGGGCAGGTGGCTCCATCCTGGTAGAGGTGGGCCTGGGTTCCCGACGGCCCCCGACTGTTACTTTGTGGCGGAGCGACAGGGCACGTTGAGACCACCTAGGAGAGAGGTGGGCTTGGCCCTGGTCGGGGTTCGCGGATACTTAACACGCTTAACGAGTTCTTGGTATTTGATCTGAGTCTGGCCATTTGGCCTATACGCACTAACCAGCTACGCGGGAACAGTTATGGGCACTCGACGTCGTGGTATCAGCCGAAGCCTTCGTGACGTCAGCGACTGAGTGGCGCGCGTCGGATTGGACTGGAACGCCTGCTAGGCTAGGTCTGCTTCCGGCCGCGTTCGCAACGTGCAGGTGTGCAATGGGCGATGGGCCCAGACCCCTGCGCCATAGGATTTAGACCGGCGTGCTGACCTCTCTGTTGTGCCTAGGTGGGGCTGCGACGTGTTGATCTTTCGAGGCCGGGCATGACCCAGAAAAGTGTGTCCGGCCAAATGGGATCGAGCGTGTTGGGTTATGTGGTGCACCCCTGCAGGGAAGTTTATCTATTCGAATAGTCGTGTCCCTCGGTAAAAGGACGACCCCGAGTTGTACCTGGACCTTATGACAACTAGAACTGGATACTTAATAAAACACACCCTTCCAAGTGCCAGATACAACCCGGTGATCGCTCTCTAACAGGGCGACGAGGAGGGGATTGCCGGGTAGGATTATGCTATGCGATGCTACTTGGTGAACTTACCATCTACTCTCTTCTACATGCTGCAAGATGGAGGTGGCCAGAAGCGTAGTCTTCGACATGATTAGCTATCCCCCTCTTATTCTGGCATTCTGCAGTTCAGTCCACCGATATGGCCCTTTACACATATACCCATGCATATGTAGTGTAGCTCCTTGCTTGCGAGTACTTTGGATGAGTACTCACGGTTGCTTTTCTCCCTCTTTTCCCCTTTCTATACCTGGTTGTCGCAACCAGATGCTGGAGTCCAGGAGCTAGAGATCCCGAGGATGATTCTACATGGAGTTCGGCTTCGAGGAGTAGTTAGGAGGTCCCAGGCAGGAGGCCTTGCCTTTTCGATCATTGCTACTTTTGTGCTAGCCTTCTTAAGGCAAACTTGTTAACTTATGTCTGTACTCAGATATTGTTGCTTCTGCTGACTCGTCTATGATCGAGCACTTGTATTCGAGCCCTCGAGGCCCCTGGCTTGTATTATGATGCTTGTATGACTTATTTATGTTTTATAGTTGTGTTGTGATATCTTCCCGTGAGTCCCTGATCTTGATCGTACACGTTTGCGTGCATGATTAGTGTACGATTGAATCGGGGGCGTCACAAGTTGGTATCAGAGCCGACTGCCTGTAGGAATCCCCCTTCCACACTCCTTGGCCGAAGTTGAGTCTAGTCAATGAAAACTGTTTTACTAACATGGCTGTGCGGCCCATGGGCCCACGTCGCCATTGGGTGGTAGTAGGATCTTTTATTCCTCGACCTTTACTCCGGGACTCTGATCTCTCTTCTATTCGGGTTAAATGATTTTACTAAATCTGACTCTAGGTTCTCGTAACTACTTATCCCGGAGAGCCCCTTATCACAGATGATCGCCGACTGCACCAGAAGATGTTGAAGATACTCTTCGATCATTCCCGAGACCCTTGTGCCCTCTGCCTTTTCAATTCCCTACTACCGATATATCCATATGGATAACGACATACACTTGTTGTTCATAAAATTACTCTGAGTTTCTCTTGTTATTACCAGATACATCGAATTGCTCTCCGGCTTTTAAAAATCCCTTGTACCACTGCCTTGTAGTTCCTTGCCGCAGAAATACCCATGCGGATAATTACTCGCACCTACCGAGTATCGACTCATCCCCAGTTGATTCATGTATTTCACAATAGTCTTCAAAATACTATTCGATCTTCCGAAAATCCTCTGGAGCCTATTGCTCTTGAAATTCTTGTTTGCTTGCATTATGGTTAATCCCATAAGTCTCGTAATCTTATTGGCATCCCTTGTCATTATCATTTTGAGTCCGTTGATTCAATATGTTGCGAATGCTCGCAATCCTCAGTCAGATCCTAGAATTCATCCTTCTGGCTCAGACGTCATTTGAATGTGAGCTGGTTCTTGACCAATCAATGCCTTGATCGGTTGTGCTTCTAAGTCTATTGAGCTTATTCATTTTTGATCAGAACGTTTGCTTTTGATCCTTTGATTTGGAAATCATAAATTCCTTTGCAATTGAGCTTTGAATTAGTCAGTTGTTCTCTAATCGGATCTCCTTGCATTCTTTCTTCCTCTGGTTGAGTACCGATGCTCACATCAGATCCCTTGAAGACCACCGGATCCTTTGTTGGATTTTATCCGACAATATCCTTCATATTCAAATAAGCTTGTGAGCCTTTCCATGGATATATAAAGCCTTTGGTAAATTGTATCCTCTGCTTTCTCAACCATGCTCTGTTTTCGAGCTGGTGGTATTTACTATTGAAGCTTGTGGTATATGTTTCCACGATACCCTGACGGGTTGAACCTATGCCTTCCTTAATATGTGTGAACTCGAAAGTTTTCACGAGTCATACTCTTCTGGTACTTCGCCAGATAAACCCTCTGCACTACAAATTCTTCGAAAACGAGGAGTGAATGAAAGGTTATGCATTGAAGAAGTGGAGTCGACCTTGAACCTTTGTGTTCATGCCCATGGAACCGATGTAGAACTTTTCATGGAAGCTGCTCGTAAAAATAACTACCCCTTGTTATAAGTTCATCTTGTAATGGTGGTTTGATCATTCATAATCGTGGTTCCGACCATAGTTTCTCCTTAATTCCATTTCCCGAACAAGTTAAAATACTTGTCTCCTGCAAGTCATTTCACCTGTCCAACCTCTAATTTGATCTACCTTCAAGTATTGCCTCATGTTATCTCGATGATATTGTGTCATTGCACTACCTCTTGTAATTCTTAATTGGAGTGATACTCCGTCACATCATTCCTAGCTTGATCGGCTATATCATTATCGCGCTAATTTAACTGTGCTACCTGGTCCTTATTCCCGGAGCACAACCTTTCGACGATGAGCGAAGCTTACGTCGATCTTCCTCTTTTTATCAATTCACCTCGAACAACAAGCTTGATTTTGAGGTTGTGTCGTATCCGTGGTTCCAATAGCCTTTCACTTCATCCTTCCTTTTCTGCTCGATGGCATCTTCATAGAGTCTCTCGACAAAATTTGTCGTGATCACCGTCAACACTTTGGCTTCTTCAGAGATGTCAATTAAATTCATGGCTAGAAATACCATCCCTGCCCCTCGATGTTTTGTGATATCATCGATGACATCTTGACTTTCTGCCAACGCAAACCTGGTTGTGCTTGGTTATTCCTTACGTTCTGAGATAATCTTGGAATTGTTTCTCGGTATCTCTTGAGATCTTCGAACCCAATATTTACTTGACACCATATCATTGTTGCATCGAAGCATGACTGTGGTATTCCGAATATCAACAAGAACATCAGAAGCATAATACAAAATGTTTCTCGTTCAATTACCCTCACACCGTTGTATGGGTAATATCATGATTCTTCCCTCTCCCCATTATCTAAATGCTTTTGAACTTGCTGTCCTATCATGTATGTCCTGCTCCGCTTTTCCTTGGGAAGGATATACTCCCAACGTTGATGTGTAAACACGTCTTCCTTTCCATTGGGTTGTTTGATTTGATAATCATATTTTCCTTTCCATTGGTTTGTTTAACGTTTCTTGTAATCTAACTTATCCGAGCAGAGGTAATTCTCTGCTTAGGTAAACACCTCGGTGTACAACTCTGTCAGTAAGACCCTGTTACTATTGTTGTTAACATTCCGGTAACCGCCGGTGGACGAGAACTTTGCCTATTGGCCCGCCTCGTTTCAACGAGCAGGAAAATGGTTCTCTTCGTCCCTCGCCCTTGGTACCGACGTTGTTGTCGACATAACTGATAGATTATTCTCTGACATGCCTTACTATAATGACCATGCCAGATGTCAATCCCCTTTCTACCTTTGACCCACATGATGGGCCCATAACCCACAGTTCCACAGGATCGAATCCTGACTCTCCCGTATATCTTTGATTCCGAATATTCTTGCATTTGGCTTTGTATCATGTCGTGAGCCACCTTCCGAGAGATGATCTATTCCCGATGCTCTGAACACCTTTCTCACACTCTGTTCAGGTATCAATCGTTTGTCCATTCGCTTGAAACTTCCTATTGTACCTTCATACTTTGCTCTTGATGTTTTATTAAGTTTCAACTCGAGAGATACTTCTGCCTCATTCCCTGAATTGTACACCAAATAATTAACCCTATAAGGGTCAGTTCTCCCGAAGTTACTCTTTACTTCCCCACTTAAATCTCGGGACGAGATTTCTTGTAGTGGAGGAGATTTGTAACACCCCCAGTGTCATGCTACAGTAATCTCATGCCTGATGATGCTGTGTCATCATAATGAAGTTGCTAATCCTCACTTTGTTTCAAACTAAACTCAAATTCAAATTTAAAATGCAAGTCAAATATTTATTTCTTCAAGCAGTAAAACAAAAATGTTCACATTGTCCTATAAATTCCCCTGACCATTGTTATGTTAAAATCAACCTCATTTGAGTTCCCAAAATGCCCATGGGAATTAATTTAGTGGTCCAACATCTTTTAAATTTGCCTTTTCAATTTCTAAAATTGGTTAGCCAACTCCTTTTGACCCCAATCTTTTTGTTCCATCTCAAGTTCTGATCTCATTTGGTACTAAAAGATGTTGCCTTTTCGATATGGCCATTTTCATTTGGTACTAAAAGATGCTGCAAGATGGAGGTGGCCAGAAGCGTAGTCTTCGACAGGATTAGCTATCCCCCTCTTATTCTGGCATTCTGCAGTTCAGTCCACCGATATGGCCCTTTACACATATACCCATGCATATGTAGTGTAGCTCCTTGCTTGCGAGTACTTTGGATGAGTACTCACGGTTGCTTTTCTCCCTCTTTTCCCCTTTCTATACCTGGTTGTCGCAACCAGATGCTAGAGTCCAGGAGCTAGAGATCCCGAGGATGATTCTACATGCAGTTCGGCTTCGAGGAGTAGTTAGGAGGTCCCAGGCAGGAGGCCTTGCCTTTTCGATCATTGCTACTTTTGTGCTAGCCTTCTTAAGGCAAACTTGTTTAATTTATGTTTGTACTCAGATATTGTTGCTTCCGCTGACTCGTCTATGATCGAGCACTTGTATTCGAGCCCTCGAGGCCCCTGGCTTGTATTATGATGCTTGTATGACTTATTTATGTTTTAGAGTTGTGTTGTGATATCTTCCCGTGAGTCCCTGATCTTGATCGTACACGTTTGTGTGCATGATTAGTGTACGATTGAATCGGGGGCGTCACATCACGGATCCAATCCGTATCATTGCTACTAACATCTTTCAACTTAGTTTTCTCTAGGAACATATCAAAAATAAAACAGGGGAGCTAAACGCGAGCAATTGATCTACAACATAGATATGCTAATACTACCAGGACTAAGTTCATGATAAATTAAAGTTCAATTAATCATATTACTTAAGAACTCCCACTTAGATAGACATCCCTCTAATCATCTAAGTGATCACGTGATCCAAATCAACTAAACCATGTCCGATCATCACGTGAGATGGAGTAGTTTTCAATGGTGAACATCACTATGTTGATCATATCTTCTATATGATTCACGCTCGACCTTTCGGTCTCCAGTGTTCCGAGGCCATATCTGCATATGCTAGGCTCGTCATGTTTAACCTGAGTATTCTGCGTGTGCAAAACTGGCTTGCACCCGTTGTAGATGAACGTAGAGCTTATCACACCCGTTCATCACGTGGTGTCTCGGCATGACGAACTTTGGCAATGGTGCATACTCAGGGAGAACACTTTTATCTTGAAATTTAGTGAGAGATCATCTTATAATGCTACCGTCAATCAAAGCAAAATAAGATGCATAAAAGATAAACATCACATGCAATCAATATAAGTGATATGATATGGCCATCATCATCTTGTGCCTGTGATCTCCATCTCCGAGGCACCATCATGATCACCATCGTCACCGGCGCGACACCTTGATCTCCACCGTAGCATCGTTGTCGTCTCGCCAACTATTGCTTCTACGACTATCGCTACCGCTTAGTGATAAAGTAAAGCAATTACAGGGCGATTGCATTGCATACAATAAAGCGACAACCATATGGCTCCTGCCAGTTGCCGATAACTCGGTTACAAAACATGATCATCTCATACAATAAAATATAGCATCATGCCTTGACCATATCACATCACAACATGCCCTGCAAAAACAAGTTAGACGTCCTCTACTTTGTTGTTGCAAGTTTTACGTGGCTGCTACGGGCTGAGCAAGAACCGTTCTTACCTACGCATCAAAACCACAATGATAGTTCGTCAAGTAAGTGTTGTTTTAACCTTCTCAAGGACCGGGCGTAGCCACACTCAGTTCAACTAAAGTTGGAGAAACTGACACCCGCTAGTCACCTGTGTGCATAGCACGGCGGTAAAACCAGTCTCGCATAAGCGTACGCGTAATGTCGGTTCGGGCCGCTTCATCCAACAATACCGCCGAACCAAAGTGTGACATGCTGGTAAGTAGTATGACTTGTATCACCCACAACTCACTTGTGTTCTACTCGTGTATATAACATCTACGCATAAACCTGGCTCGGATGCCACTGTTGGGGAACATAGTAATTTCAAAAAAATTCCTACGCGCACACAGGATCATGGTGATGCATAGCAACGAGCGGGGAGAGTGTGTCCATGTACCCTCGTGGACCGAAAGCGGAAGCGTTAGCACAACGCGGTTGATGTAGTCGTACGTCTTCACGACCCGACCGATCCGAGTACCGAACGTACGGCACCTCCGAGTTCAGCACACGTTCAGCTCGATGACGTCCCTTGAACTCCGATCCAGCCGAGCTTTGAGGGATAGTTCCGTCAGCACGACGGCGTGGTGACGGTGATGATGATGCTACTGATGCAGGGCTTCGCCTAAGCACCGCTACGATATTATCGAGGTGGAATATGGTGGGGGGGCACCGCACACGACTACGAGATCAAGAGATCAATTGTTGTGTCTATGGGGTGCCCCCTCTCCCGTGTATAAAGGAGTGGAGGAGGAGGAGGAGGAGGAGGGTCGGCCCTCTCTATGGAGCGCACTAGGGGAGTCCTACTCCCACCGGGAGTAGGATTCCCCCTTTCCTAGTAGAACTAGGAGCCCTTCCAAGTAGTAGGAGTAGGAGAGAAGGAAAGGGAAAAGAGAAGAGAAGGAAAGAGGGGGCGCCGCCCCTCCCCCTAGTCCAATTCGGACTAAGCCTTGGGGGGCGCGCAGCCTCCCCTCTCTCTTTCCCCTAAAGCCCAATAAGGCCCATATACTCCCCGGCGAATTCCCGTAACTCTCCGGTACTCCGAAAAATACCCGAATCACTCAGAACCTTTCCGATGTCCGAATATAGTCGTCCAATATATCGACCTTTACGTCTCAACCAATTTGAGACTCCTCGTCATGTCCCCGATCTCATTCGGAACTCCGAACTACCTTCAGTACATCAAAACACATAAACTCGTAATACCGATCGTCACCGAACTTTGAGTGTGCGGACCCTACGGGTTCGAGAACTATGTAGACATGACCGAGACACGTCTCTGGTCAATAACCAATAGCGGAACCTGGATGCTCATATTGGCTCCCACATATTCTACGATGATCTGTATCCGTCAAACCGCATAACAACATACGTTGTTCCCTTTGTCATCCGTATGTTACTTGCCCGAGATTCGATCGTCGGTATCTCAATACCTAGTTCAATCTTGTTACCAGCAAGTCTCTTTACTCGTTACGTAATGCATCATCCCGCAACTAACTCATTAGTCACATTGCTTGCAAGGCTTATAGTGATGTGCATTACCGAGATGGCCCACAGATACCTCTCCGACAATCGAAGTGACAAATCCTAATCTTGAAATACGCCAACTCAACAAGTACCTTCGGAGACACCTGTAGAGCACCTTTATAATCGCCCAGTTATGTTGTGACGTTTGGTAGCACACAAAGTGTTCCTCCGGTAAACGGGAGTTGCATAATCTCATAGTCATAGGAACATGTATAAGTCATGAAGAAAGCAATAGCAACATACTAAATGATCAAGTGCTAAGCTAACGGAATGAGTCAAGTCAATCACATCATTCTCCTAATGATGTGATCCCGTTAATCAAATGACAACTCATGTCCATGGCTAGGAAACTCAACCATCTTTGATCAACGAGCTAGTCAAGTAGAGGCATACTAGTGACACTATGTTTGTCTATGTATTCACACATGTATTATGTTTCCGGTTAATACAATTGTAGCATGAATAATAAACATTTATCATGATATAAGGAAATAAATAATAACTTTATTATTGCCTCTAGGGCATATTTCCTTCACTAACAGCAAAGGAGCAATGCATATCAACGGTACTCGGTAACCGACGACAGTCATGCACTGAAGAACATGACCAACCCAACATGTACTAATACCAAGTATGACCAATATGAAAGTAATACTAGCAGGTAGAACATGATAACAGAGTGCAAGAAAACATAGCATGATGGTAACCACTGATCCATAAGCGTAACCAAAATAACGACAGCAGTAGCAAAACAAACATACAGTTATTAAAGATTCAAGTTGAAAACCAATGCTAATGCATGGCTATCACGCAAATGGTGGTTGTGGCTTGCCTGGGGATGAAGAATGCACCGGGGAGAAGTGCGGTGAAGCCGCGGAACGAAACGCCGGACGGTTCTCTCTCTCTCGGAGGGGGCTGATTAGAGGCAAAGGAAAAATGGTCATTTTCATTGTGGGACCTGTCGTGGTTTTGTCACGGCAGATGTCCTAGAGAAAGGAATTAGTCGTGGAGCCATCGCTACGGGTTAGCTTAAAGGGGTTAAAGCGGACAAGGGACGCAAGAGAGTTTTATACTAGTTCGGCCCCTTACGATGAAGGTAAAAGCCTACGTCTAGTTGTGATGGAATTGATGGGGTTTCGATGACCAGGGAGCGAATACGCTTTGCCTGAGTCTCGAGTTGTTGTCTGTTGTCCTTGAACCGCCGCCGGGTCGTCCCCTTATATACATGGGTTGACGCCCGCCGATTTACAGAATCCCGAGGCCGGCTCATAATCGTGTCCGGCTCGGTCTCTGCTACTTCTATCTTGCAACACAAGTTTACATATCAATGCCAGTTTATGTCTACAGGCCTTAAACCGGCTTTGGGCCCTGGGCCTTCATGAAGCGTCACCGTCTATCTTCATGGACTTCAGATACAGATGAACTACTTATGGGGTTAACCCGGCCTCTCCTGGCCGGTTTACGCCCAGTGGTAATATCCCCAACATTCGGCCCCAGCTTGATTTGAACTGGTTCATGTCAATCCTCAATACTTAAGAAAATTTCTTCTTCAACATCTTCACATAATCTTGTAAACCGCCATGACATCATCTTTTAGGATCATGGTAAACCGCCGTGACGTCACCTGTCATTAACGAGCCTCCGACAATCGAGGTGACAACTCCGCCTCATATCCAAAATTTAGGCTCATCGATTTTCGCGCCTGACGCTTATCTTTCTGCCCTTATAAATAGGGCCAGGGGGTCTTTCCATTTTTTCCCCTCGTGCCTCTTCCTTACGCTGCCCGACCTTTGGAGCTCCGCCGCCACCGTCGACTTTCGCTTCTGCCTCAACTCCGGCCGCTGCATCACCCTAAACGCACCAGAGAAACGCGGCGCCTCTCCGCTCTTCCATCAGCATCAGTAAGCCTTCTTTCCTTCCGCCATAGATCTGTCATTAGGGTTTCAGTGTTCATCGGTGTTCGGCGGTGTTCGCCGGTGTTCGTCATTGTGCAATAGCTCTTTGATTCAAACCTTGATATTTATCCTGTACAGCGATAGCCGTAGCCCTTCTTTTCCATCCATGCATCTCGTTTAAGTAGAAAATCCCATCTGAACTTTCATCAACTGCTTCGGTACCAATATTTAGGTCTGAATATATTTTCATTTTCTAACATGCGGTAGATCCAAAATTATAATGCCAACTTGTGAAACCTGTTTTTCCCTTCACTTATACATCTTTAATACCAGATTGGGTGGTTTAACTTCATATACAAAATGATGACCCAGTAGATACCATTAGTCCCCTGTTGAACCGCCAATGCTTTCATCATTGTACTGTTTCCATTGTCAGACTCCGGTTTACGAATAACCAATTCTGGTTTATCAATATACTTGTATCCTTAAACTGTTGTATAATTATCCACTGTAAATCTTAAACCGGCAATAATCATGTTTCAGACTTCTATTGCCATGGCCAAGCAAGTCTATGAGTGTAATTGGGCTCCTTCTCGAGTAACCGAAGAACAGTTAAACAATCTTGTTAAAACGGGCGCTTTAGCCAAGAAAGATGTCATCCACTGGAGGGTCCCTGGCCCAGAAAATCCTCCTACACCCAAGGATGGAGAGGTAGTCGTGTTTGCTGATCATCTCGGACGAGGTTTTAGCCCTCCCGGTTCAAAAAATTTCCGAGATGTACTAGCCAATTTTCAGCTGCGCCCTCAAGACATCGGTCCCAACTCTGTGACCAACATCTGCCAGTTCCAAGTATTCTGTGAGGTTTATCTGCAAGAGGAACCTACATTCGAACTGTTTAGGGATTTCTTTCACTTAAACCGTCGCACCGAGTTCTCGGATGGACCCAATACGGAACTGGGCGGAATGGCTGTTTAGAAAAGGAAAGAAGTCACCTTCCCTCATCCCAAACTTCACAGTCACCCCAAAGAGTGGAACCAGACTTGGTTTTATTGCATGGATACCTCTCCATCTGATGAAAACCCCCTGCCGGGTTACCGCCCTGAACGCCTGAGCAACACACATCCTTTTCCTCAGAGGCTGACTGCAAGAGAGAGGGCCAACTATGCTCCTCAATTATCAAAGCTTAGAGCCTTCATGGCAAACGGTTTGACAGGAGTTGATCTTGCTCGTTGTTGGATAAGCTGGAGTATTCTGCCCTTAAGCCGGCGCTTCGGTTTGATGTGTGAATATACGGGGAGTTTGAAGGATGCTCAGCGGCACATTGACATTCAGCTTACAGATGCAGAAGTCACTGAGGCTGTAAAAAAGATACTGAACGAACCGGAGGCTGTCTGTGCCCAAACCGGACTACTCCCTTTCTGCACCTTCAACAAACCACCAGCTGTAAGAATCATATAATCTTTTTATCTGAAGTTTCTTCTGTCCAAATATTCTCTAAAAGTGTGATTATTTTCTGACAGGGTGATGATCCGTTCTGGATAAAGAAACCATCACAGGACAAACCGGCGAAGCCGCAAGACAAACCGGTCAAGCCAGTTCGTCCAAAGACCAAGGTTGTTAAAAAACCTGCCAAGAAAAGGACCAATGCATCCTCCGATCTACCAGCTGATGACGATGTGGGTAATCCGGAACTAGAGGTAGAACTTGACTCTCTTGGTTCATTTTTCGTACATCTCATTGAAAATGATTATTATCAGGACGACGCTGAAGGCAGTCATGCTAAGGACGTAGAGGCAACCATTCATTCCTCCGATTCAGATCCTCTGCCAACATCAAAAATCCGTCAAGCAAACCAGAAAGTAAAATTATCTCACCCTCTTGCTTACTTGGATCCAAACTTTCTTTTGAAGACGCAGCAGCACGAGGCTCGCCGTACAACCCGGCACAGCGGCCAGGTAGTTACCTCCGCCGGTTTACCGAACAGTCCGGTTCGGAAACGCCGATCCGAGGTCTCTTATCCCATTGATACTTCATACCCCAAAGCAGGCTGTTTCCGCCAGCCTCTTAACCCGTCTGATTCAAATTATCAGGGTACTTCTCACTCATCTTCTGGCGAGTCATCGGCCACACAGCTTCCGCCCCTCAAAACAGTTCCTGGGTGAGCTATGCACGTGTCTTTATTCTTGATGTGTTATCTTTTCATACTGTACTGATTCTCATGTCTATCTTTTCTCAGCGCCAAGCCGAGACCCAGCAAGAAGGCTTGGTTAAGCAAACCGGCTGATGATAATGTAGCTGTTGAACCGGAAAAAACTCCAGATCCAGAAGAAATTGACGCTGACGACATACTTAACGATCCGCTGCCTCAAGACCATGATTTCCTTGCCAAACAAGTGCAAGTTGACACTACAAGCCATGCAGACCGGCCAACCAGCCCTGTCCAAACTGATGACAAACCGATCAGTCCAGTTAAGGATACTGACAAACCGCCGACTCCAGTGAAGGCTGCTGATGACCAAGATGATGACATTATGATTACTGGCACTGGCCACACCACTCCTGGCAACCTTGTCGCTTTGTCAAAGCATACTGCCAAGGACGACCTCTCTGCTATCGGCAAAGGCAAATGGAATGCCGATTTATCAAGCTACGCCCATCTCAATGCTCAAGACATTCACTCTGGCTTCTTGAACCGTCTGTATACCAGCCATGACTATGAAGCTAGTTTGGTAAACTTGATGAAGGAGCGATATGAGGTAACTACTATTTTTCTCTTTTGTCCAATTGCAGTTTATCAACTCCTAGTAGCCCCCAAGTGAAGGTTTATGATACCGATCTAAACCGGGACTGTTGTCATAACTTAACTTTGCATATTTAGCCTCCAGGGACCGGATTACCTCTTTATGATGAACCGGTTCCTTAAAATTTGCCATACTGCTCTTTCACCGGTATAGCTCCCAAGGGCCGGTTTAACTTTATAAAGATGAACCGGGACTGTATAAGAATTCCTATACCAACAGTTTTTGAGCAAACACACATTAGCCCCCAAGTGCCAAGATTAATACTTGTATTGTGCTTGGGACTTGTAGAAATTTCTGATAAGGAGCAAATATGCATTAGCCCCCAAGTATCAAGGGCATAACTTGTTATGTGCTTGGTACTTCAAATGTGTACTGTCAACTCATTATATATTTGTCTCTTTATAGGCTGAACTGAGCAAAAAGGAATCTCAAACCGCCGATCTCCAAGAAAATATCAAGTCCCAACAGGCCGAAGCTTCCAAGGCAAAAGATGAGCTGACAAGCGCCTTAGCCGCTATGGAAAAGCTAAAAGAGAGCTTCAACAAGGAGCGGGTGGATTGGGAGACTGAAAAATCCGCTTTGATCAAAAGGGCTGAGAATGCAGAAGCCGCTCTTAAACCGGTGGTTGATGAACTGACCGGCGTAAAGCGGCAGATTCATGCCATGACTGCTGATGTGTTCGGTAAACATCTTTCCCTTAATACTTTCAACATATCTTTCTCATGTGTTGTCGGTTTACTGATGTTTGCAATGATGCAGGAACTCACATTAGTCATCTGGGCTCTGATGTTCAGAAGAAGCTGAAGGCTGCCTACACGCTGATAGAGCAACTGTATACCGGCGCACAACGAATTATCTGCACCGCTTCTCACAATAAGCCGTCCCTGACGTTAATCAAGGATACCTTAGACAGGCTATCTATGCTGCCTGCCCGGGTAGAAGAGCTAAAGAGGTCTGCTGCAAGGGCTGGCGCTCTGACCGCACTAACCCGGCCAAAAGCATGGGTGCCTGACCTTGATCCGACGGACGTGGCTAAAGGCTACCCAAGCTTAAAAGAAGACGGATCAGAATTTGGCACTGAAGATCTCCGCGCCATAAACCGGGAAGTACGTCCACTGGCTTGTCAACTTGCTGAAGAGGCTGATCTTTCATTTTACCAGGCGAGTTACGATACCAATAACAAACGGGTTGCTGCACCAACTCCTGAGGCTCAAAACCTGATCCCTCCAATCCGTAAGCACACTTATGCCCCTGACATTGAACCGTCCACCCTTATAAGTGACGAAGCTGTGTTCCAAGCTTTAACTGGGATCGACTGGACAACTGTTGACTTCCAGCCGCTGGGTAGAGATGAAGAAGATGAACCGGTGCAAGATGATCCGCAGCCGTCAGGTCAAGCTGATAAGCAATCATAATCCGGGAGCCTATTTAATCTTCCACGTGCTGCAATACTTGTTGAGAAACAATTATCCCTTTGGGCACTGAAACGCCTTGTAATAGGCTAGTTAAAACACTTGGTATGTTATGCCTTCGTGCATATTTATCTGCAACTGATGCGTGCTAATCCGCCATGCTTAAGATATGATGTTCATAATCCATAGCTATTTATTCAAGTTGTTCCTGCAGATAAGAAGCTTAAAGCGCCCTGGCGGTTTACCACCGGGCGGGTCATGATACACAAATATATATATGACCATGGTTTATAACCAAGGTTGTAAAAGATAACCAAATATGGAAATATATGATACCTGTGACCTTTAGGCATAGTGTTGGCTGACCAACTTTGTAATGAGGGTAATAACCCTAATCCGGAGTAGAAGTAACTCCTGTTATATGATGCCGGTTTATCAGAAAACCGTTCCGGGCTGTGATAAACACCGGTTTATTCCATACTGGTGAATTTTAGCCAAAACCAGGCCGGGCTGATAGTCTCCGGATTATAACTTGGTCATGTACTGACAACTTGTAGTTGACAGCCTAACCGGGTTGATAAACGCCGATTTGAAAACGTCACAAATCTTATGAAAATGAAGAAAACTCAGCAAAAAGGCAAATAAAAACCGTTGTAGTCGAGGCTTTTCACGGGCTGCCAGGCCCTAAATTCGACAGCAAAGAAATCCCAAGCAACATCGTGAGCTGTCCTCAGTGGGTGCCTATGTTTCAGCTGTTGTTTTACAACACTCTCTTTAGCCCCGGATTGACATGGCTTTGAGCCGATCAAGAGGTGTGACTGTGGTTCGGATACGACCAAGCCCCCAAGTGATGCTTTGGCATTGCACCGATCAAGAGGTGTAGCTATGGTTCGGGTTCGACCAAGCCCCCAAGTGATGTTGTGGCATTTCGCCGATCAAGAGGCGTAGCTATGGTTCGGATACGACCAAGCCCCCAAGTGATGTTGTGGCATTTCGCCGATCAAGAGGTGTAGCTATGGTTCGGATACGACCAAGCCCCCAAGTGATCTACTATGAAGCTTTGAGAAGCTAAGTCAAGGGGTAAACCGGACGCCGCTTTGTAAGCTCCATGTGACCACACATGATGTAAGAAAAACAACAGATACCCCACTTTAGCTGAGGTTCCGGTTTATTATATTGAACATAATATATACATTGTCATAATATGTACATAAGCAGAGCCTATAGCTCAAGTATAGTAAGGCCGAAGATGAGCAATATTCCACGGTCGGTTGGTCTCCTCCTCCGATTTACGTGAGTCTTTGCGCTCTCGAACATCGACTAGGTAGTACGACCCGTTGTGTAGATTCTTGCTGACCACAAAGGGTCCTTCCCAAGGGGGGATAGCTTGTGCATATCCGTCTGATCCTGGATGAGCCGAAGCACCAAATCACCTTCTTGAAAGGTTCTAGTTCTAACCCGGCGACTATGATAACGACGCAGATCTTGCTGATAAATCGCCGAACGGGCTGCCGCCATGTCACGTTCTTCATCTAACAGGTCAAGAGCTTCCTGCCGTGCCTTCTCGTTGTCAGCTTCAATATATGCCGCTACACGAGGCGAGTCATGACGGATGTCACTAGGAAGAACTGCTTCCGCTCCATAAACCATGAAAAATGGTGTGTATCCTGTCGATCTGTTGGGTGTGGTATTGATGCTCCACAACACAGAAGGTAACTCCTCAATCCAACAACCCGGCGTCCGTTGCAAAGGAACCATAAGCCGGGGTTTGATGCCTCTCAAGATCTCTTGATTGGCCCTCTCCGCTTGACCATTAGACTGTGGGTGAGCCACTGATGACACGTCCAGCCGGATGTGCTCACGTTGACAGAATTCCTTCATGGCACCTTTTGACAGATTGGTACCATTGCCTGTTATAATGCTGTGTGGAAAACCAAACTGGAAGATCACCTTCTTGATGAATTGAACCGCCATGGCTGCATCACACTTACTAACTGGCTCTGCCTCCACCCACTTCGTGAACTTATCAACCGCCACCAAAAGGTGGGTCTTCTTGTCCTTGGACCTCTTGAAAGGTCCAACCATATCCAGCCCCCAAGTTGCAAACGGCCAGGTGATTGGAATCATCCTCAATTCTTGAGCCGGTACATGAGCGCGTCTTGAGAATTTCTGACAGCCATCACATCTTTTGACCAAGTCCTCGGCATCAGCATGAGCTGCCAACCAATAAAAACCGTGACGAAATGCCTTGGCCACCAAAGATTTTGAACCGGCGTGGTGACCACAATCTCCTTCGTGGATCTCACTCAAAATTTCACGGCCTTCCTCAGGAGACACACAGCATTGAAATGCCCCTGTCACACTGCAATGATGTAACTCTCCATTGATAATAGTCATGGATTTGGACCGCCGGATTATCTGCCTGGCCAGAGTTTCATCCTCTGGTAACTCGCCCCGGTTCATATACGCAAGATATGGAACCGTCCAATCCGGGATAACATGAAGGGCCGCCACCAACTGAGCCTCCGGATCAGGAACAGCCAAATCCTCTTCACCAGGGAGCTTGACGGACGGATTATGCAAAACATCCAGGAAGACATTAGGTGGAACCGGTTTACGTTGGGAACCCAGGCGGCTTAAAGCGTCCGTCGCTTCATTCTTTCGCCGGTCCACATGATCCACCTGATAACCTTTAAAGTGACCTGCAACAGTATCCACCTCAGGACGATATGCTGCCATTAGTGGGTCCTTGGAATCCCAAGTGCCGGACACTTGTTGAGCCACCAGATCCGAGTCACCGAAGCACTTAACTCGGCTTAGATTCATCTCCTTAGCCATTCGAAGACCATGGAGTAAAGCCTCATATTCAGCTGCATTGTTAGTGCAAGGGAACATTAAACGGAGAACATAACAAAACTTATCACCTCGTGGGGAAGTTAATACGACTCCAGCCCCCGAGCCCTCCAATTGCCTGGACCCATCAAAATGAATAGTCCAATAAGTATGATCCGGCTTCTCCTCTGGCGCTTGTAATTCTGTCCAATCATTGATGAAATCCACAAGTGCCTTAGATTTGATCGCCGTTCGGGGTATGTATTTCAACCCGTGAGGCCCGAGCTCGATAGCCCACTTAGAAATCCGGCCCGTTGCTTCCCTGTTCTGGATTATATCCCCCAAAGGAGCAGAGCTGACCACCGTGATGGGATGACCTTGGAAATACTGCTTAAGCTTCCGGCTTGCCATAAAAAACCCATACACCAATTTTTGCCAATGCGGGTACCTCTGCTTGGACTCAATAAGTACCTCACTGATATAGTAAACCGGCCGCTGAACCAGATATTCCTTTCCTGCCTCCTTGCGCTCCACCACAATAGCCACACTAACAGCCCGAGCATTAGCTGCCACATATAGCAACCATGGTTCTTTATCCACTGGAGCGGCGAGAATCGGCGGATTAGCCAGCTGCCGCTTTAAGTCCTCAAATGCTTCATTAGCAGCGTCACTCCAGACGAAGTTATCCGTTTTCTTCAACATCTGATACAAAGGGATGGCCTTCTCGCCAAGGCGACTGACAAACCGGCTCAATGTGGCAATCCGGCCTGCCAGGCGTTGAACAACATTGATACACTTCGATTTAGCCAAGGAGGTGATGGCTTTGATCTTTTTCGGATTAGCTTCAATGCCCCTGTTAGACACCAAAAATCCCAAGAGCTTGCCTGCAGGTACACCAAAGACACACTTGGCCGGATTAAGCATCATTTTATAAACCCGTAGGTTATCAAAGGTTTCCTTCAAGTCATCAATCAATGTCTCCTTCTTCCTTGATTTTACCACAATATCATCCACATAGGCATGAACATTGCGGCCGATCTGTTTATGAAGACAATTCTGCATACACCATTGATAAGTCGCCTGGGCACTCTTGAGCCCAAAGGGCATGGACACATAGCAGAAGGCTCCAAAGGGAGTTATGAAGGCTGTCTTCTCCTGGTCCTTAACTGCCATTTTGATCTGATGATAACCAGAATATGCATCCAAAAAGCTTAAAGGCTTGCAACCCGCCGTAGCATCAATAATTTGATCAATACGGGGGAGGGCAAAAGGATCTGCCGGACAAGCTTTGTTGAGATCTGTGTAGTCCACACACATACGCCAAGTGCCATTCTTCTTGAGGACCAGCACCGGATTAGCCAACCACTCAGGATGGAATACTTCAACGATAAATCCAGCCGCCAAGAGCCTGGCTACTTCTTCTCCAATAGCTTTGCGTCTTTCTTCATTGAACCGGCGGAGAAACTGCTTGACCGGTTTATACTTAGGATCAACATTGAGAGTGTGCTCAGCGAGTTCTCTCGGTACGCCTGGCATGTCAGAAGGCTTCCATGCAAAGATGTCCCGATTCTCACGGATGAACTCGATGAGCGCGCCTTCCTATTTTGGATCCAAGTTAGCGCTGATGCTAAACTGCTTGGATGAATCGCCAGGCACGAAGTCAACAAGCTTAGTCTCGTCAGCCGATTTAAACTTCAGGGCCGTATCATGCTCTGTAGTTGGTTTCTTCAACGAAGTCATATCCGCCGGATCAAGATTGTCCTTGTAAAACTTCAACTCTTCTGTTGCACAAACCGACTCAGCATAAGCCGCATCACCTTCTTCACACTCCAGAGCAATCTTGCGGCTCCTATGCATGGTTATAGTTCCCTTGTGACCCGGCATCTTGAGCTGCAGATAGACATAACAAGGTCGTGCCATAAACTTAGCGTAAGCTGGCCGTCCAAATAGGGCATGATACGGGCTTCTGATTTTCACCACTTCAAAGGTCAAGGTTTCTGATCTCGAGTCATGCTCATCTTCAAAAGCCACCTCCAGAGCTATCTTACCAACAGGATATGCCGACTTACCATGCACCACACCATGGAACACCGTATTGGACGGTTTAAGATTTTTATCTGTTAGCCCCATGCGACGGAAAGTTTCATAATAAAGGATATTGATACTACTCCCTCCATCCATGAGCACCTTAGTGAACTTATAACCTCCCACCTGAGGTGCCACCACCAGAGCCAGATGACCCGGATTGTCAACCCGGGGTGGATGATCTTCTATACTCCACCCAATCGGCTGCTCGGACCAGCGCAAATAACGGGGCACCGCCGGTTCAACGGCATTCACCACCCTTTTATGAAGCTTCTGATCATGCTTGTCCAAGCTAGTGGTGAAGACATGATACTGTCCGCTATTCAACTGCTTCGGGTTGCTCTGGTAACCCGACTGCTGCTACTGCTGCTGCTGATTGCCCTGATGATTATAGCCACCTTGGTTACCTTGATTACTTTGATTGTTATGTCCACCCTGATTACCGTGAAAGCCTGAACCGGAATTTCCTCCGCCACAACCCGGCCCATGAGAGCCGGGGCCCGAACCGCCTCCTGATCCATGATCATACCGGAAAGAATCAGAATTTTTGAACTCCTGCATGATGTAACAATCTTTCCAGAGGTGCGTGGACGGTTCCTCCTTCGTCCCATGCTTTGGACAGGGCTGGTTCAACAGATAAGACAAACGGTCTGGATTAGGATTTGGCCTTCCACCGCGCTGGGGCGGTTTACCCTTACGCCGCTGGCCCTTGTCATGTGTATTAGTGTTAGCCACAAAATCTAAACCGTGGTCCGCCTTACGCTTTCCGCCGTTTCCATGACCCGTCGGGTTGTGGTGCTGTCCCTTGGCGTCGCCGCCCTTCTTTCCCTTCCCTGTCTTATCATCGTCAGACTCGGGATCCTTGGTACTATCAGAGTCGGCATACTTCACCAGCGCAGCCATGAGGGTTCCCATGTCATTACAATGACGTTTGAGCCGTCCCAACTTCAACTTCAGGGGTTCAAACCGGCAATTGCCTTCCAATGTTAAAACTGCGGTGTCAGCGTTGATGCGGTCTGATGAATGCAAAATCTCCGAAACCCGACGCACCCAATGGGTTGTTGACTCTCCTTCCTCCTGGACACAGGCAGCTAAGTCCACAATTGACATGGGCTGCTTGCATGTATCCTTGAAATTCTGAATGAACCGGGCTCTCAACTCAGCCCATGACCTGATAGAATTAGCCGGTAAGCTCTTTAACAAAGTGCGGGCTGTCCCTTCTAGCATCATGATAAAGTATTTCGCACATGCCGCATCATCCACATCCAGCATCTCCATGGCCATCTCATAGCTTTCGACCCATGTTTCAGGGGATAAATCGGCAGTGTAATTCGGCACCTTGCGCGGGCCCTTGAAATCCTTAGGCAGGCGCACATTGTGTAACGCCGGGACGAGACACGGCACTCCCAAAGAACTAGAGGTAACTCCTGGTTCCACCGATGTGGTTGGACGAACCGGAGCAAGCTGGCGGGCTTCATGCTGCGCCGCTAACTCGGCCTCTCTGCGTGCCCGAGCCCGGTCCACCACCTCCTGAGCATCACCAGCACCACCCGCCGGGTTATTGCCACGGGGCGGATCACGGTTCCGCGCATTGCTTGACACTGCCGGTTCATCCATACGCCTGCTGTAACTCCGGCTTGGACGGGGAGTAGAATGAATCCGATCGCGACTATATGAATAAGCCTCCTGTTGAACCAAGGCTGTCTGAAGAAGCTCCTTAACCCGACGCGTCTCGACCGCCGCCGGAGAATTGCCTTCGATTGGGATGGCCGCCAGCCGTGAAGTGGCAGCGACAATGTTGTCCATTGGGTTAGAATAATGACCTGGTGGCGTGGGGACATGCGGTACTACAATGTTGTTCTGACAAGGTGGATCCACCAAACGTGGCTGAACCAGCGCCCCTGCTCCAGGTGCCTCTGCCCGGTTTACCACCGGCGGATTACTGGTCCCTGCTCCTGGGGTGTTAAAGAGATTTCTAGCGTCATAAACCGGCGGCAGGCGAGATCGGTGCCTCCTTTTCAGGACTTCGTTCGACGCACTCTGATCCAGCATAATCCGGTAAGCTTGTGCACCCAAAGCGGCCCGCTCCGCGGCTATCCTGGTATCCTCAGCTGCTAAGTCGGCTTTGGCCTGGGTGATCTGATCTTTCACTTTTGCGATTTCCGCATTGTGTGCATCCTGATCCGCCGGGTTAACCTCCGCCATCAGCGTTGCCAACGCGTCAAACAAATCAGATAGAACCTGAGCTGGCGGTCGCACAGGGCCTCCTACCCCGGCCGCTGCCGCCGCTGCCGATCCGGAAATCATCGTCGCTGCAGTCGAAGAGTGGAGCGCCGGTTGCGTGCTGGCCATGAAGATCGCAACCCGGTTTGGCAGATCAAAGGGGTCCGAAATACTGTCGCCAACGGAACAGCCCCCAATCCGGCCATCTTGTAACTGATATAACGACTCAGTCTCTCCGGTCGATGACTCGTCGCCGGAATAAACGACGGTCTCACCACCAGATTCTGATCTATCCTCGGATTCCCCTCCATGGATAACTCCCATGAAGGCACGCTTCATGACAGGCTTGACCCGGGAAGATCTCGCATGCTGAGCCGTTTCAACGAGGTCCGTGCAGATGTCCGGCTCAGGGCCCGGTTCGCCGATCTTGCCAATGAAAACGTGTATGCCACCAAAGGGGACCCAGTACCCGTACTCGATTGAGCTGGCCTCGGGGCCCCAGCCTACATCATCGATGTAGAGCTTGCCGCGACGACTCTTGGTCATCCGGCCCACAGCGTAACCCTTGAGTCCTTCGAAGTTGCCCTCCAAGAACTTGAAACCATCGTGCGATAGCCCCACGGTGGGCGCCAACTGTCGTGGTTTTGTCACGGCAGATGTCCTAGAGAAAGGACTTAGTCATGGAGCCATCGCTACGGGTTAGCTTAAAGGGGTTAAAGCGGTCAAGGGACGCAAGAGAGTTTTATACTAGTTCGGCCCCTTACGATGAAGGTAAAAGCCTACGTCTAGTTGTGATGGAATTGATGGGGTTTCGATGACCAGGGAGCGAATACGCTTTGCCTGAGTCTCGAGTTGTTGTCTGTTGTCCTTGAACCGCCGCCGGGTCGTCCCCTTATATACATGGGTTGACGTCCGCCGGTTTACAGAATCCCGAGGCCGGCTCATAATCGTGTCCGGCTCGGTCTCTGCTACTTCTGTCTTGCAACACAAGTTTACATATCAATGCCGGTTTATGTCTACAGGCCTTAAACCGGCTTTGGGCCCTGGGCCTTCATGAAGCGTCACCGTCTATCTTCATGGACTTCAGATACAGATAAACTACTTATGGGGTTAACCCGGCCTCTCCTGGCCGGTTTACGCCCAGTGGTAATATCCCCAACAGGACCACCTAGTGAAAATGTTACCAACAGAAAGATCTCGACGAGACAAAGAAGTGAGCGTTGGTTTCACCTCAATCGGAGTTACGGTTGCGGAGTTATGAGGGGTTGAACACCAAGGACCAATCTGTAAAAAGTTTCCCCACAAACAAGTCCCTGGCAGCTGAAATAGAAAGCGCCTTCGGTTAGAATACATTTTCTGCACAAAGAAACGTATTTCGAGCCGAAGTGCAAAGTGAATACGCTTTCAGAACTGAGAAAATGCATTTTACATAAAAGAGGAAGGGAATATGCTTTCATATACCGAAAACGTATTCCAAGAAAACGGTTCCACTTATCCAAATGGATAAGGTGGTGGCTCACTTACGGGTGGGGTCCGCGGGGAAGAGGGGTCCGCCTGGCCAGCTGGGCAAGGCGTCGTCTTCTTCCTCCTCGTTTTGTTCCTCGACAGAACAGAGGAGGCGAGGAAGGATGACGCCGGTGCCGGCCTGGCTTCCTCCGGCCACCCCCGGCCAGGGAGAGGCCACCGGCGGGCGCGGCTCGGCCGGCCGCATCCATCCAGGGGGAAGGGGCATGCCGGGGAGGGCAGGGGAGGCGGCGACGGGAGGAGGCAGGAGGAGGACAGAGAGGTGGGGGCGGTGGTGATGCTCGGTGCTACGGCCAACTCCGGCGAGGGGCAAGTAGGTGGGGCGGCTCGTGGTGGTGTGGTGAGGACGATGGTGAGGTCGGGGAAGGCTGGAGAGGCTCGCGGTGGCCGGACGAGGAGGTGCCCGAGAGGAACGAGCGGCGGCCGTGCTCGGGGAAGACGACCTCGAGGGACTCAGGGGTAAAAAGAAGAGGTGGGGGAGGTGCGCCAGGAGGAGAGGAACTCGTTGGTGGTGGTGGAACTGCGAGGGAGAGGCTAGGATCGCCGGAAACAAGAAGAGACCGCGATGGCCGAGGCGAACTCCGGCGAAAAACGGCGAGATGAGGTCGCTCCGGTGGCCAAGTGATTCGAGGGAGAAGTGGGTGAGCTGCGGAAGGACTCGGGGCACGCTTATATAGCCGAGGGGACGGCTCTAGAGCATCGCTAGCGAGCTCGAGCAGTGCTCTAATGGTGGACAGCGGCTGGACGCGGCACGGGGATGGCGCTAGCGGCGCATTTATGGCGAACGACGACGAAGCAGCAACGCAGGGCGATGTAGTAGAGCACGGGCGAGCTCCAGGACACGGAGGGACGTCGAGACGAGGAGGAAGGAGACGGGAACAGGGGCAAGAACGCGCCAGAGCTTGCAATCTGCATGGCGCAAGCGTGATCACCACGCGCACTGGAGCAAATAGCTCGTTCCGGCCGGACCAACCGTGTCTAGTAGAATGACCTTAGTGCCCTGAGTCTAAATGAAGAAATAATTGGGTCCAGGGGCAAAGAAGAGATTTGCAGATGGCCCCAAAGCAAATCAGCAGCCAAGTGTTTGTGTTGTGCAGTGGGTACACCAACTTGGTAACGAAGTAAATAATTTATCTGGTGATGATCAGACACTAAGGTGATGTTGATCACCAAAAATCAGATTAAGAGGAGGAGTTTAGTGGGCACTTGTTGAAGAAACCATCATAATGGCCAGAATAAAAGATGATGAAGGTGCCCTCATATACATGATTGTCATGAGCTGAAATTTTCAGGAGGTGGGTTATTTGATCATATTAATACACTGAAAAGTTTCATACCAATTGGATATACCAAAGTGGTACTTGCTTCACAATGCTTTATTATGACCAGAAACTTGGAAAAATTGCACAGGGCAATTGGCTAGATGAAATGGGCCAAAAGTTGGTGGAGGGAGTTTATATGGACAGGAGAATGCCCTGGAAAAGTTTCAGCTTAAATGAAGCAATATAAAATATAGTTGCTTCACAAACTGAAAATCTGACCAGAAACCAAGATTTGGAGCTGGGCTCACATAGATGAGTTACATGAGCTCAAATTTGGTGGAGAGTCATGATTTGATCATATGAAGGGCCTTTCAAAATTTCAACTCATTTGGATATGCCTAGCTTGTACCTCCTTCACAATCACTTCCCTCAGACAGGAACTTTGAAAATCACTCAGGAAGCTTGGCTAGGCAAATGAAGTTGAATTTTGGCACATGGCAATTATTTGGACAAGAAAAGATGTACAAAAATTTTGGGGTCAATTGGGCAAAGGTAAATGGCACCTGCTTCACAATCTGCCATTCATGACAGAATAGGAAAATAATTAATTGAGCATGATGAGGAGCATGGCAAATGAAATATTTTGCCATATTTGAGAAAGATATGACCCAAAAAAATTATGAGAATTATTTGGGAATTTTAGGAGTGATGGAAATATAGGTTGCTTCACAACCTAGGGCAAATTGGGTTATTCCTTTAATAGAAAAGGAATATTCCCAAGGAAAAGAATATTAGGGTTTGGTCCAAGATGAAAATGGCAAGGTCTAGGAATGGATATGGGGATGACAAGCCACTCTAGAAAGAAAGAAGAGGGCATCTTCTTCATTTTCCAGACCACATAGCCACGGAAAAAGGAAACTCAAGCAAAAATCTCAGAGAAACAAAAGAAAAAGAAAGGGCCAAAAATCAGGCTGTGACAGAACTCTTAGTTAGATCAATCAGAAAGGATAACTTGGTGTTATTTTAGTATGAACTCTTGGATAGATCGATCGGAAAGGATAACTTTGAGGTGGTTTCATACCCAACAAACAATTTCTTTTTATGTTCTCCTCTAGATAACAACTTTGGAGTGATTCTTCATCGCACGTTGAGGGATGGTTATATGATCCAATTATATTAGCATTGTTGAGAGATTGCACTAGCGAAAGTACGGACTCTAAGCCTTGTTTCCAAGCATTGCAATACCGTTTGTGCTCACTTTTGTTACTTGCTACCTTGCTGTTTTTTATTGTTACTATTACAAAAATCAATATCTACTATCATTACTACACTTGTATCACCATCTCTTCGCCGAACTAGTGCACATATACAAATTACCATTGTATTTGGTGTGTTGGGGACACAAGAGACATTTTATTATTTGGTTGCAGGGTTGTTTGAGAGAGACCATCTTCATCCTACGCCTCCCACAGATTAATAAACCTTAGGTCATCCATTTGAGGAAAATTTATTAGTGTCATACAAAACTTTGCGCTTGGAGGCCCAACACGAGTCTACAAGAACAAGTTGTGTAGTAGACATCAGTAAGCAAACAAATGGTTCGGATTTGGCATCCCCCCATTCGGCTACGCATTGTGTTTTGCACTCTATCTCTCATGTCTTAAAATAAGAAACTATACTAGCATCGGGTTTCTCTAAAGAATCTAACCTTGGCTTTAAGTTTCTGAAACAAAAATAGTTAGAACATACATGCCTCATTTGAGACCAAGTGTAAGCTAAGTATGAAACAAGCAAAGCTACCCATGTAGATATAAACTGTATAGACAACGGGAAAAGCTTTGATTGTAATAATTTTTCACTATTGGTCTTTCTGAATGGTGCAATATGTTGACCGATATGCTTTGTGACAATTTGATTTCTAATAAACAAATTACCATTCTTCATTGGTCTCTCAATATTGCTTATGAAATTTTTTCTTATAGATGCATCAACAACAAAGTTATGACCAAATTGGAATATAGGTAAATTATTTGCTAAATATACATCTTCAATTAGGTTGGGAGAGCATGATGGTTGCATTACATAAATAATACCGTGCTTCGCTTCTAGATTGCTTCCCAACAGCTCGTTGTCCTCTTTTCTTGTTTCCGTGTGTCATTACATTGAAGATCTTTGTCAACCCAACTTTGTCGCATGCTATTGGAAGTTCCTACATATGGTGTTTCGACTTGATTAACCAGACCCATCATGTTGTTCATCGGCATATAAATTTGTGGGGTTACCGATGCATGAGAGTTAGGATACATATGTTGTATGTTGCTAAAATCATAAGAATTTGAAGCATGAAGATTATTTTGTATCGGCCCTTGCACGTAATTAGATGCATGATTGATAAAACTAGGGCTACCTGATACATTATGCTCATTAAGTGACCTAGCAACAACATATGAATTATTTAGATCTACAAAGGGGAATTTGGTATTCATATTCCTTTGTAGATTGCAGCGACTTGATGACGATCTCTTCGTAGTAAGAACAGGCTAGAGAGTGTTCGAAACTTCTTCCCCAGCGGAGTCGCCAAAAAGTGTGCTTGCACACGAACATGTCACCGTGTACCCTCGACGTCGGGGTGATCCACTACAACTCGCGTCCAAGGAGACCCGACCGTAAGCGCGGTACGCAAGCAATCTGGCGAGCGCTTTTGTAGACCTGAAACCCCACGCGCCCGGGAGGGACCCCGTCAGGGCGCGAGGCGGCTATGGGCTGCTGAAAGGATCGATATAGTTGACTAGAGGGGGGTGAATAGGCAACTAACAATTTTTAGTTTTTCCTTACCAAATTAAACTTTGCATCAAAGTAGGTTGTCTAGATATGAAACTAGGTGGGCAACCTATATGATGCAACAACAACACGCACACAAACAAGCAAGGTATATAACACAAATAAGCTTGCACAAGTAAAGGGAAGAAATAACCAAGAGTGGAGCCGGTGAAGACGAGGATGTGTTACCGAAGTTCCTTCCTTTTGAGGGGAACTACGTCTCCGTTGGAGCGGTGTGGAGGCACAATGCTCCCCAAGAAGCCACTAGGGCCACCGTATTCTCCTCACGTCCTCACACAATGCGAGATGCCGTGATTCCACTATTGGTGCCCTTGGAGGCGGCAACCGGACCTTTACAAACAAGGTTGGGGCTCTCTCCACAACTTAATTGGAGGCTCCCAACGAAACCACGAAGCTTCACCACAATGGAATATGGCTCCGAGGTGACCTCAACCGTCTAGGGTGCTCAAACACCCAAGAGTAACAAAATCCACACAAGAAATTATGGGGGAAGCAAATATCCTTTGGTGGAAGTGTAGATCTAAGTCTCCTCCTTCAATCCCTAGCAAATCAACAAGTTTGAGTGTCTAGAGAGAGAGATCGGGCAAAGAGAGCTTGAGTAGCATTAATGGTGGAGTGAGAGAGGAAAGAGGTAAATGTGGTAGGTGGAAGAAGCACCCTTATATAGCAACCCTAAAAAGCCAATACAACGTTTTCTGTACTGCAGCGATACAACCGCTCCTTGTCCCGGTACAACCGGGACTCACGGTTGATGTGCAGAACCCTACCAAGCGGTACAACCGGGCGACCAGGCGGTAGTACCGGTTTAAGAGAATAATCGGACCAACCGCCCAGCCACCGCTCGACTACCGCATAGAAACAGTAGGGAGTCACCCCTGAGTGCGGTAGTCGAGCGGTACAGGACCGGTGCAACTGCTTGGTCTTGAGCGCTCGGGGCAGCTAAGTCCTGAGCGGTAGAACCGCTCCGGACACCGGTGGTACCGGTACGACCGGACCAACCGGGCCACCACCGCCCGAGTACCGCATCAAAACAGAAGTCTGACCGGTACTTGGCCGGAACAACCGCCCTAGCTTTTGCTGTGCATGGTGGCGGTACCACCGCCCGGAAGCAGCGGTACAACCGCTCGATCAAAGCTGGTAAGCGTCAAGAACCAGCGGTACAACCGCTCTAGAGAGCGGTACAACCGCTGGGAAGCCACAATAAGCAATAGGATAAGAAGGGAGATGATCTCTCTCACAAGAAAGGAAGGCAAGAGAGGGGTGAGGAAGTGTACGTGAGAAGATTCCCCCAACTCTTTCCAATGTGGATTCCCTCTTGATAGTACGGGTTCCCTACGACCAAAGAGATAAAAAGCGTAGAAAACTCCGTCTTCGATCTTTTCCTTCCAGAGAGAATAGCTATCCGATGAAAGCCTAACCACCGAGAGCCTGAAGCACTTAGCACACGATTAGACCAACAACAGGTTGTCATCATCATCCAAAACACAAAGTATGGAAATGCCCTTACAATCTCCCCCTTTTTGGTGGATGATGACAACAACACGATTTGCACGAGGGAAGTCTGGAAAATGTAGACGGGACTCCCCCTAGATGTGTGCCCCAGTTTTGGCACCCATTAAGGGCGAGACTCCCCCTAGATTTTATAGACTCACCACTCCTACTAGATAAGCGAAAGTAAGCAATAAGACCATAAAATGGACTACAACGAATAGTGCAATAATATCACTGATAATAACCATAACAAGATAGCTTAGATAGGCACATGTCTTACACCATGCAAGATGAGATAAGTAACAAGGTTCACAAGCTGAAGTTCAAACACAACGCACGACAAAAGGAAACACAAACCCAAGCAAGGCAACAACCACCCATGCAAATCCCGAGACCTATAGAACTCTCTCCCCCTTTGGCATCAAGACACCAAAAAGGAAAAGAGCGAAGCTAGTGCCCCAGAGCTCAGTCGTCCTCCTCTGACTCCTCGGTCGCATCTGGATCCTCATCAGCAGACTCGTCATCATCGTCGTGATCGGATTCCTCCATGGTATCGTCAGCTGCAGTAAAGGAGGTGGAGGGCTGGGGAGGAGCTTCATCATCAGTCCAGGTGTTGTGGGTAGATATCCAACGCTCCTCCGGTGTGATGCTCTTCTCAGAGCCACTCTGAACCGGCATATTGAGGTGCTTCATCATTGCAATTTGACGACGCTAGGCATGCTTCTCATTGACATGGGCCTCATACATCCTCTTCTGGATGTCAGACTGGAGGCAGAAAGTCTTCTTCACCTTGGCAGTGAGCTTGTCCACCCAAGAGGGCTTGGCCCCTGGCTCCATCTCAAAGTCCTCATCGTCAGAAGTGGCATAGACATCCTCAGGAGCATTGGCAGGGAAGCGAGGCTCGGCATGCTTCTTCTTCTTGAGCAGCTTGACCTCGTGAATAGTGAGATTATCGGGAGAAGTGAGAGCCTCTCCAGGACGGCGAACCTCCCAAACTGAGTTCAGAAAGCACATGACAAACGGAGCATAAATGGGGACCTTCATGTAGATGACCATGTTGAACATCTCGTGCCACAGCCAGTTGGACACATCAAACGTTTCCCCAGAGCCCACCTTGGTCTTCATTGCAACCATCAAGTCAACAAGATAGCCATGGATTTCATCTTGATCCCCACCTTGGGCAGAAGCACATTGCGAAACACGCGATGCATGATGTCATAGACCTTCACCAAATCCTTAGATTCTCCAATAATACCACGGCCCCGAATGTACAGAGGGGCAAGCTTCTCCTTAGGCATGGACTCAGGATGATCATGAGGACGAATGCCACCCCTTCCTTCCAGACCGGTATCATCATACCCAATAGCATTGCAAAAATCCCTCCAGGGAACTTGAAAGAGCTCATCACGACACATGAAAGTGAGAGTGCACGCGTCATCTTCTCCAAAGTGAACCGTGGCACAGAACTGATGGACGAGTTGAACATCAAAGTCACAGTTGACAGACATGAGCTTGACAAGATCAAACTCCTCACAGAGAGCCAATGCCTCACCAAAATACTCCAAGTTGTTCCTCCAATGGTCAATATCGATGGTCCACTGCTTGGCGTACCTGTTCTTGTTGTGCTCAAAGAGTTCATGAACAATCCGCACTTGCATCTCATTCCGGAACTGAACGGTGGTCCAACGAGGAGCAATGGGAACCTCATAAGGATTCTTCGAGCGGAAGGCTTCCCAATCCTTGGCTTTCCAACGGTGCAACGGCAACACCACACGTTGCTTGGCAGCGGCAGACTTTTCACGGCGAGTGGGCTTGGTGGGAATCACAACCTCTTCTTCGTCATCAGACGCAGCCGGGCGCAAGGTCCTTCGGGCCCTCTTCTTGGTCTTGCGAGGAGCAGAGCGAGAACTAGAGCCACCTGAACACACACACGAGGATAACACAAGAAACCCAGCAAAGATGAGAGGATTGCACACACAAACAGAGGAATAGATAATTTGCACAAACATAGAGAACAGAACAGGGCCACGTGGTGCAGATATCCCGGTTGAACCGGTTCTCCCACCGGTAGTACCGCTCCAGCGGTTGTACCGCCCGTGGAGGCGGTAGAACCGCTGAACAGTGGTACTACCAGTAGGGAGTAGATCTAACCGCGAAATATGAATCACACTAGCCATATTCTAATCTCGAAGAAGTGCAAACTAAGCAGGAGGCAAAAATAGATTTCTTCCACCCAATAGTTTAAATAATAAATGCGAAATGTCATGTAATGCCCTAGAAGTAGGGAACAAACCCTAGAATGAAGAACGAAAGACAGTGGGGCATTACCGGCATCCATGGGAAGAAATCGGGAAGGAGGAGGCCTCCTTGGAGAGAATCCACGGAGACCCCACGGATCTGAAGCGCGAGAAGCACTCCGGGGCAGAGGCAATGGCGACCGGCGGCTAGGGCACAAGATGGGAAGGGTTGGGGAAGAAGGGAAAAAGAAATCCCCTCCAGCCCCGATGGGTATAAATAGGCCCAAAGTCGCGCGGCGGTTGTACCGCTCAAGGAAGCGGTTGTACCGCTGCCTGGTACTAGCCAGTGGTAGCAGGCGGTACTTCCGTCGCCAAGAGGCAGCGGTAGTACCGCCATATCCAACCGGTAGTACCGGCCAGACGGGCACCCTAGTGGTTGTGCGGTGGAACCGCTCAAGCACCGCTGGGAGACCGTCTGGGGCGGGACAGCCCGAGTGCACCAGCGGTAGAACCGCCTGTAGCACCGGTTGTACCGTCCGATCACCATCACCTAAGCCATGATCAAGTATGTGCAATTGGACTAGATGGTTCAAGGACAGGGAAGGCTTGGGATAGACAGGACACTGGATAAAAGAGTGAGGATCTCCAAAATCCTAAGAGGAAAACACGAAAGAAAACCACACTTGGAGATCCCAACACCTAGAGCCTACGAAAACAAACTAAGGCAAGGACAAGGAGGACAAACACAAAGCACAAACTCTTCCAAGGAGGGTCGGTGGCCATAGCCACCTATGTATGAGTCAATTGGTATGGCACCGCGAAGAATTATCCTTGGGCCCATGACCAAAACTCATCTTTAAAGCACAAGTACCATCAACAATGGCTAATGTGAAAGAGTTGATCAATTTATGCATAATGGGGGGAGGGAGAGTTCATTGATAGAACAACACTCCCCCTATGTCCATGCTTACATCTAAACAAGATAACAAGTTGAGTATGGTGGGTGTGCAAGGGTTCAAGCAACAGTGCTCGAATCAATGATATTTAGCTCATGCCTTAACTCGCGAAATATTGCTTCATCCAAGGGCTTCGTGAAAATATCTGCAAGGTTATCATGAGTGTTGACGTAGTTGAGCTCGATTTCCCCTCGCCTAATGTGATCTCGGATGAAGTGATACCGAATCTCAATATGCTTTGTCTTGAAGTGTTGCACCCGGTTGAGAGAAATCTTGATGGCACTTTGATTGTCACACCAAAGAGGCACTTTGTCACAAATGACACCGTAATCCTTTAAAGTTTGCCTGATCCATAGAAGTTGTGCACAACAACTACCGTCCGCCACATACTCCGCTTCGGTGGATGAGAGAGACACACAACTTTGCTTCTTAGAAGACCAACTTACCAAAGAGCAACCAAGGAATTGGCACCCTCCGGAAGTAGACTTCCTATCCACTTTGTCTCCCGCCCAATCCGAGTCCGAATAACCTACAAGCTTGAAGTTTGCTCCTCTGGGGTACAATAAGCCAAAGTTTGGGGTATGAGCCAAATATCGAAAGATTCGCTTGACCGCCACAAAGTGGCTTTCCTTAGGTGCGGCTTGAAACCGTGCACAAATTCCCACACTCAACATGATATCCGGTCTAGATGCACAAAGGTAAAGCAAGGAGCCAATCATGGAGCGATATACCTTTTGATCCACCGCTTTACCATTGGGATCAATGTCAAGTTGGCACTTGGTGGGCATTGGAGTGGAAGCCGGCTTGACATCACTTAGCTTGAATCTCTTGAGCATGTCTTGAGTGTATTTGGATTGGTTGATGAAGGTTCCTTCTCTTCTTTGCTTCACTTCAAAACCGAGAAAGAACTTCAACTCTCCCATGGAAGACATCTTGAACTTTGAGGTCATGAGTGTGGCAAATTCCTCAATGAAAGCTTTGTTAGGGGAACCAAACATAATATCATCAACATATAGTTGGCACACAAACAAATCCCCTTTGGCCTTCTTAGTAAAAAGAGTGGGGTCGATTAGCCCAACTTCAAATCCACGGTCTTGTAACAACTCGGTAAGGTAGTCATACCACGCACGTGGGGCTTGTTTAAGGCCATAGAGTGCCTTATCGAGTTGATACACATGATCGGAAAAGTAGGGATCCTCGAACCCAGGGGGTTGCTTGACATATACCAACTCATTAATAGGACCATTAAGAAAAGCACTCTTCACATCCATTTGTTGCAACTTAAAGTTATGATGAGAAGCAAAAGCAATCAACAAACGAATGGATTCAAGGCGAGCAACGGGAGCAAAGGTTTCACTGTAGTCGATACCCTCGACTTGGGAGTAGCCTTGTGCCACCAATCTTGCCTTGTTGCGAACGATGGTCCCATGAGCATCTTGCTTGTTCTTGAATATCCACTTGGTTCCAATGACATTGTGGTTCCCCGTTGGCCTTGGCACCAATCTCCACCCATTTTTGTACTCGAAGTTGTTGAGTTCTTCATGCATGGCATTAAGCCAATCCGGATCTTCGAGTGCTTCATATACCTTTTGGGGTTCAACACAAGAGACAAACGCGTGATGTTCACAATAGTTTGCCAATTGTCTACGAGTGCTTACCCCCTTTTGAATGCTTCCAAGCACATTTTTCATGAGATGACCCTTGGTGGAGAGCTTGGATGCAATCTTGGCGACACGACGCTCCAATTCCTCCTCAGTGGTGAGTTGAGGAGCGGTCACTTGATCATCTTGAGCGCCGTCATGAGCTTGTTCTTGATCCTGAGCTTGCTCGGAGGAGAGAACTTGACCTTGGGCATCACTTGGTGTTTCAACACCGTCTTGAGCATGATCGTGCCCTTGGTCTTGTTCATGAGGTTGAGGGCCTTCACTTTGTTCTTCGAAAGCGTGTGGCCTTGGGTTGGTGATGGCTCCACTTGAGTGGAGTATTGTCCTTCTCCTTCGGCCACAAGGGGTTCCTCAATGGGTAGGATAAAACCAACACCCATTCTTCTTATGGCTTGAGGAGGAATTTCATCACCTACATCACAAGTGCCACTTTGCTCCACTTGGGAGCCATTATTCTCATCAAACTCCACGTTACACGTCTCCTCAATAAGCCCCGTGGACTTATTGAGGACACGGTAAGCATGAGAGTTTGTAGCATAACCAACAAATATGCCCTCATAAGCTCTAGCCTCAAATTTAGACAACCGAACACCCTTTTTGAGAATGAAACACTTACACCCGAACACCCGGAAGTACTTGAGGTTGGGCTTGTTACCGGTGAGTATCTCATACGGAGTTTTGTTCAAGCCTTTGCGGAGATAGAGACGATTTGAAGCATGACACGCGGTGTTGATGGCTTCGGCCCAAAAGTTGTATGGAGACTTGAACTCCGTCATCATGGTCCTTGCCGCATCCATCAACGTCCGGTTCTTCCTCTCCGCAACACCGTTTTGTTGAGGGGTGTAAGGTGCGGAATATTGATGCTTGATCCCCTCATCACTAAGAAACTCATCCAAGGTGTAGTTCTTGAACTCGGTGCCGTTGTCACTTCTTATTGTCAAGATCTTTGCATTATGTTGACGTTGGGCTTCATTTGCAAAGTCAATGACGGTTTGTTGGGTCTCGCTCTTCCTCTTGAAGAAATACACCCAAGTGTATCTTGAATAGTCATCCACAATCACCAAGCAATACTTCCTACCCCCAAGACTATCAAAGGATGGAGGCCCAAAGAGATCCAAGTGAAGGAGCTCCAAAGGCCTCTTCGAGTAAATGATAGTCGTGGGAGGGTGAGCCTTCTCATGAAGCTTTCCTTCGATACAAGCACTGCAAGCACGATCTTTAGCAAAACTAACATTCGTTAGTCCACGGACATGGTCCCCCTTGAGAAGACTTTGAAAAGATCTCATATTGACATGGGCTAAGTGGCGGTGCCAAAGCCATCCCACATCAACTTTAGCCATTAGGCATGTCGCGGTCTTAGTGGGTCGCTCCAAAAAGTTAATCACATATAGACCGTTCTCGACATGCCCAACAAAGGCTACTTTAAGAGTCTTGCTCCACAAGAGGGCCACGTTATCAATATCAAAGAAAGTGGCAAAACCCATGATTGCAAGTTGACGAACGGAAAGTAAATTGTATGCAAGGGACTCAACAAGCATGACCTTCTCGATCGTGAGATCATGAGAAATGACAACCTTGCCGAGTCCCAATACCTTAGAAGACGAGGCATCACCCCACTCGACATTGGTGGGCATATGGAATCTTGTGCACGTCCACCACCAAGTCCTTGCTTCCGGTCATATGATTTGTAGCTCCACTATCGAGCAACCATGATCCCCCACCGGAAGCAAACACCTACAAGAGATCAATGCTTGGTTTTAGGTACCCATTTTGTAATGGGTCCTTTGATGTTAGTAACAAGGGTCTTAGGAACCCAAATAGACCATTCAATATACTCATGAGGAGAACCAACAAATTTGACATAAACATGCCCATCACTAGCACGGCACAAAACATAAGAAGGGTTAAAGTCGCCGGCTTTGTTGGAAGGGGTGGCATTGCCGTTCTTGACACCGCCACCCTTCACATTGTTCTTCTTCTCCTTGGAAGCACCCTCTCCCTCCTTCACAAAGGTTTGCTTGAGAGGGGAGGTCGTTTGGTCTTGTCATTCTTCTTCTTATTCTTGGGCATGGGTGCGAACACAATTCCTTCCTTGCCCAAAACTTCCTTTTGATTGCTCAAAAGGTCGTTGAGGTTCTTCTCACCTTGAATGCACGACACAAGGCCTTTCTCAAGTTGTTCCTTCAACTTAGCATTCTCCTCAACAAGATGCACATGCTCACAACAAGGGTTAGTAGCATTTGCATTATCAATTAACACCATATGGGGAAAGGTGGCTTTCTCCTTGGTTAGCTTCACTTGGAGTTGATCATGAGACTCCTTGAGGCTAGCATGACTACCTTTCAAGGCCTTGTGAGCCTTGTCAAGTATATCAAACTCCTCCTTGAGTCTAGCAAGATCAACCCCAAGTTTGGCTTTCTCGGAATTGAGCACACGAGAAACAACAAGAGCATGATCAAGATCTTTCTTTAAGTTGGCATGATCATCGTTGTGTGACTCCTCAAGAGCCAAACGAAGACCACGCTCTTCTTCAAGAGCATTGGAAAGATCCGAAATCTCATCGGCATAGTCACGACTATGACCCTCCATCTTAGAGATGGTATCTTCATGAGCCTCGATCATGTTATTGGCTTCACCAAGTTGTTCCAAGAGAGCAACGAAGTGCTTCTTGGATTTACCTTTGAGTTTGTTCATGAAAGACTCAAACTCATTTTCCTCCACACTAGACCCCTCACGTTCATCAATGCAATCCATCAAAGAGGGATTATTAATGATGATAGTTTTGATGTTGGGGGTTACCTTGTTGGTGGCTTTAGCCATGAGGAACTTGGCGGTGAAGTTCTCATTAGGTGAGCCGAAGAGAGAAGCCCGTGAAGTTGTTGCAATGGCAACGGAGGCCATGGCAACCGACTCACCATCTTCATCATCATCATCATCCTCATTGTACTCTTCTTGTACCACCAATGCCTTGGGAGGAGTCTTCTTGGTGAAGTTGCTCTTGTTGGGGAAAGACTTGGCCTTGTCCTTTCGGATGAGCTTGCCACCATTGTCTTCCCTCTTCTCATAAGGGCACTCCGCAACAAAGTGGCTCACATTGCCACAATTAAAGCAAGTCCTCACTCGTTGCTTGCCTTTTGCGCCACTTGAATTGTTCTTGTTGAAGTTGGGCCTTGAGTTCTTCTTGCTCCAAAATTGCCTTGAAGCAAGAGCCATGTGTTCATGATAGGCATACTTTGTATCTTCGAGGTTGCTCTCCTCTTATTCCTCTTCATCCTCTTCCTCCATACTAACCTTGGCCTTTAGAGCAAGGTTGGGCTTCTTTACTCGTTGAGAGCGAAGTACCGCATTGTCGGCGGTCTTGTCCAAGATCCTCATAGCAACGAACTCATCCAACACTTCACTCGAGGACAAGGTGTGGAAGTCCGGTCTTTGACAAATGACGGAGGACATGGCTTTGTGGTAGGGCATCATTGCCTTGAGGAATTTGCGCTTGATCCAATTGTCATCCGTGCCCTTACTTCCATGATCTCGGAGTGAGACCGCGAGTTTGGTTACCCTCCGATAAAGCTCACGAGGTTCTTCATCTTCTTTCATTGCAAACTCATCGGCTTCATCTTGCACCACTTCATAATTGGAGCATTGAATGCTTGCGCTTCCCCGGTAGAGGGAACCCACTTGGTGCCAAGCATCTTTGGCCATGGAGTAGGGCCGGAGATGAGGAAGATCTTCGGGTGGGATTGCTTCTTGGATGATGAAGAGAGCATTCTCATTGAATTGATTATCCACGGCTTCTCTAGGAGTGAAGTTGCTTCGGTCATGCGGATAGAAACCTTCTTCAATGATTCTCCAAAGGTTAGTGTTCACATGATTTAAGTGATGCTTAAAGCGATAGTGTTGGAAATATGCCCTAGAGGCAATAATAAATGGTTATTATTATATTTCTGTGTTCATGATAATAGTCTATTATTCATGCTATAATTGTATTGTCCGGAAATCGTAATACATGTGTGAATACATAGACCACAACCTGTCCCTAGTAAGCCTCTAGTTGACTAGCTCGTTGATCAACAGATAGTCATGGTTTCCTGACTATGGACATAGGATGTCATTGATAACGGGATCACATCATTAGGAGAATGATGTGATGGACAAGACCCAACTTAAGCATAGCATAAAAGATCGTGTAGTTTCGTTTGCTAGAGCTTTTCCAATGTCAAGTATCTTTTCCTTAGACCATGAGATCGTGCAACTCCCGGATACCGTAGGAGTGCTTTGGGTGTGCCAAACGTCACAACGTAACTGGGTGACTATAAAGGTGCATTACGGGTATCTCTGAAAGTGTCTGTTGGGTTGGCACGGATCGAGACTGGGATTTGTCACTCCGTGTAAACGGAGAGGTATCTCTGGGCCCACTCGGTAATGCATCATCATAATGAGCTCAATGTGACTAAGGCGTTAGTCACGGGATCATGCATTGCGGTACGAGTAAAGAGACTTGCCGGTAACGAGATTGAACAAGGTATTGGGATACCGACGATCGAATCTCGGGCAAGTAACATACCGATTGACAAAGGGAATTGCATACGGATTGATTGAATCCTCGACACCGTGGTTCACCCGATGATATCATCGTGGAACATGTGGGAGCCAACATGGGTATCCAGATCCCGCTGTTGGTTATTGACCGGAGAGGCGTCTCGGTCATGTCTGCATGTCTCCCGAACCCGTAGGGTCTACACACTTAAGGTCCGGTGACGCTAGGGTTGTAGAGATATATGTATGCGGAAACCCGAAAGTTGTTCGGAGTCCCGGATGAGATCCCGGACGTCACGAGAGGTTCCGGAATGGTCCGGAGGTGAAGAATTATATATAGGAAGTCCAGTTTTGGCCACCGGGAAAGTTTCGGGGGTTATCGGTATTGTACCGGGACCACCGGAAGGGTCCCGGGGGTCCACCGGGTGGGGCCACCTGTCCCGGAGGGCCCCGTGGGCTGAAAGTGGAGGGGAACCAGCCCCTAATGGGCTGGGGCGCCACTTTGGGCCTCCCCCCCATGCGCCTAGGGTTGGGAACCCTAAGGGGGGGGGGAGTTTCCCCTTGCCTTGGGGGGCAAGGCAACCCCTTCCCCCTTGGCCGCCGCCCCCCCCTTGGAGATCCCATCTCCAAGGGCTGTGCACCCCCCCTTGGGGGCCTATATAAAGGGGGGGAGGGAGGGCAGCACACTACAGCCTTTGGCGCCTCCCTCCTCCCCTGCAACACCTCTCTCTCTCGCGCAGAAGCTCGACGAAGCCCTGCCAGAGAGCCGCTACATCCACCACCACGCCGTCGTGCTGTTGGATCTCCATCAACCTCTCCTCCCCCCTTGCTGGATCAAGAAAGGAGGAGACGTCGCTGCACCGTACGTGTGTTGAACGCGGAGGTGCCGTCCGTTCGGCACTCGGTCATCGGTGATTTGGATCACGGCGAGTACGACTCCGTCATCCACGTTCATTGGAATGCTTCCGCTCGCGATCTACAAGGGTATGTAGATCCACTCCTTTCCCCTCGTTGCTAGTAGACTCCATAGATGCATCTTGGTGAGCGTAGGAAAATTTTAAATTATGCTACGATTCCCAACAGATAGACCCAAGAATCAAATTCCACATTCTTCTCAATCTTAGGGGCCGGGCCGGCATGATTCAAATGAGTGGAAGGAAGCGGTCCACCATAGACAAGTGGGGGTTCCACATGGGCAAAGATGTCGGTGCCATTTTTACCACTAGAAGAAGGAGCTTTCTCGCTAGTAGCTTCCCGCTTGTCGGAGGTAGCATCCGTCACCTTGTTAGCGGGATCACCCACTTTCAACGGTGCAGTGGAGAGTTTAAGCCCTTCTATGAATGTATTAAACATGCTTTCGACCTCGGTCGTCATGGAGGTTTTCAATGTGTCCAACGCCACATTGAATTCCTCACGAGAGACCGCGGTTCCCCCATCTCCCGTAGACGAGACCAGATTCGCACCGGAGTGCTCCTCCACACCGTCTACGACGTCAACCATACTCTTCGGACGGTAAAGTCCTTAATAAAGAGACGAGGCTCTGATACCAATTGAAAGGATCGATATAGTTGACTAGAGGGGGGTGAATAGGCAACTAACAATTTTTAGTTTTCCCTTACCAAATTAAACTTTGCATCAAAGTAGGTTGTCTAGATATGCAACTAGGTGGGCAACCTATATGATGCAACAACAACACGCACACAAACAAGCACAAATAAGCTTGCACAAGTAAAGGGAAGAAATAACCAAGAGTGGAGCCGGTGAAGACGAGGATGTGTTACCGAAGTTCCTTCCTTTTGAGGGGAAGTACGTCTCCGTTGGAGAGGTGTGGAGGCACAATGCTCCCCAAGAAGCCACTAGGGCCACCGTATTCTCCTCACACCCTCACACAATGCGAGATGCCGTGATTCCACTATTGGTGCCCTTGGAGGCGGCAACCGGACCTTTACAAACAAGGTTGGGGCTTCTCCACAACTTAATTGGAGGCTCCCAACGAAACCACGAAGCTTCACCACAATGGAATATGGCTCCGAGGTGCCCTCAACCGTCTAGGGTGCTCAAACACCCAAGAGTAACAAAATCCACACAAGAAAGTATGGGGAAGCAAATATCCTTTGGTGGAAGTGTAGATCTAGGTCTCCTCCTTCAATCCCTAGCAAATCAACAAGTTTGAGTGGCTAGAGAGAGAGATTGGGCAAAGAGAGCTTGAGTAGCATTAATGGTGGATTGAGAGAGGAAACAGGTAAATGTGGTAGGTGGAAGAAGCACCCTTATATAGCAACCCTAAAAATCAAACCGTTACTGCGTTTTCTGTACTGCAGCGGTACAACCGCTCCTTGTCCCGGTACAACCGGGACTCACGGTTGATGTGCAGAACCCTACCAGGCGGTACAACCGGGTGACCAGGCGGTAGTACCGGTTTAAGAGAATAATCGGACCGACCGCCCAGCCACCGCTCGACTACTGCATAGAAACAGTAGGGAGTCACCCCTGAGTGTGGTAGTCGAGCGGTACAGGACCGGTGCAACCGCTTGGTCTTGAGCGCTCGGGGCGGCTAAGTCCTGAGCAGTAGAACTGCTCCGGACACCGGTGGTACCGGTACGACCGGACCAACCGGGCCACCACCGCCCGAGTACCGCATCAAAACAGAAGTCTGACCGGTACTTGGGCGGTACTTGACCGGAACAACCGCCCTAGCTTTTGCTGAGCATGGTGGCGGTACCACCGCCCGGAAGCAGCGGTACAACCGCTCGATCAAAGCTGGTAAGCGTCAAGAACCAGCGGTACAACCGCTGGGAAGCCACAGTAAGCAGTAGGATAAGAAGGGAGATGATCTCTCTCACAAGAAAGGAAGGCAAGAGAGGGGTGAGGAAGTGTACGTGAGAAGATTCCCCCAACTCTTTCCAATGTGGATTCCCTCTTGATAGTATGGGTTCCCTATGACCAAAGAGATAAAAAGCGTAGAAAACTCCATCTTCGATCTTTTCCTTCCAGAGAGAATAGCTATCCGATGAAAGCCTAACCACCGAGAGCCTGAAGCACTTAGCACACGATTAGACCAACAACGGGTTGTCATCATCATCCAAAACACAAAGTAGGGAAATGCCCTTACAGCTGCCCTAGGCCGACCTGACCGCCCCTAAGGCCTCGTGAATTCGCTGCCCTCCAATCTCGAAGAACAACGAAGAACGAGAAGCAAGATACAAGGTAGACAGAAAAAGGTAGATGAACACGAAAAAGTATGATAGATTGATTTATTCGATTGTGTGTTGTTCAATTGACCGTCACCCCTTACATATATATGAGGCGAATAGACTTCCCGTACAAGAAACGAACTCAAATCATGTCCAAATCATAAAAAGTTACCCTAACTCGGACTATGAGGGTCGGAACTTCCGGGCTCAAATTATATCAAGTACCCTCTTGCACTGAATCTACAGGTTGCATATAACTTCGGATCATGATGGTCCAAAAAGCAAAGTTGTAGATTTTGGAACGGAGAAAAACTCGTGTGTTGATCACTTTTTCATTCAAGGTCGTTTTGAGGTTGAAACCAGGCCTGCAAATCTGCATATAATATTGAAAACCCCGTTTTCTGTGAGCATTGGTGCAATGTCTCTGTTTAGCCCGGAACCACCCCGGAAGTTTTGCTCGGAACTTCCGGGGCAGACTTCTCATACGAATTCCGATTGAGACGTTTTTATATCAAAATTGATATAATCCATGTAGAACACTTTCTCATATGAGGCCATCCTGGAGGCGTAATTGGTTGAACAGTACTCTGCACACAAAATCCTAGTACTCTGAGCAGAACTTCGGCCCTCGAGATGAGATCAGACGGTGATGGCCCAAACTTCCAAGATGTTCATGTCAACACTACCGAACTTTTTCATTGAGAGCACTTCTTCATTTGAAGCCATCTTAATTAAATTTTTGACCATCCCAAAATCTGGTGCTAACAGGTATGTCTCTGATGGATCTCATGATACCCTGTCGGTGTCTGTCTTTGTTGGATCCGCTTGGATCTGGTCTTCGTTTGTCTACGTATGTGTGTCTGCTGGTTGGATCCTTCCCATTATGTTATGCTAGTCCTATGGAGTCTTAGCACGACGACTTCCCGACTGTCTACTACAACAATGTTTGCCCGGCTCCGATAAGGGCGGGGCGATGACGGCGGCGCGCCTTCAGCTCGCTCCAGTGCTTGTAGTTGTCGCTAGGTGGCCTACAGATTTGGATGTAAATTTTACTTCTAGTGTTCTTTGTACTACCTTGACAGTTGATGAATAGATCGAAAGTTTTATTGCAAAAAAAGGTGTGGAATAAAAAGGGAGAAAGGGAATTCGAACCCGAGACCAGAGACTTTCTTGAACACAGTATAATCAAAGCCGCTTACATACACGAGCATACTACGAGCATCTCCAAGAGACTGAGCCACCATAGCATCTTGAGATTAGTTAGGCTCATGAGCACGTGTAGGGACCGACCCAACATGTGTGCATTTTGCACGAACAAGAAATACGCTTGGGCAAAGGGCAATTATTTGGACAAGAAAAGATGTACAAAAAGTTTGGGGTCAATTGGGCAAAGGTAAATGGCACCTGCTTCACAATCTGCCATTCAGGACAAAATATGAAAATAATTAATTGAGCATGATGTGGAACATAGCAAATGAAATATTTTGCCATATTTGAGAAATATATGACCCAAACAATTTATGAAAATTATTTGGGAATTTTAGGAGTGATGGAAATATAGGTTGCTTCACAACCTAGGGCAAATTGGGTTATTCCTTTAATAGGAAAGGAATATTCCCAAGGAAAAGAATATTGGGGTTTGGTCCAAGATGGAAATGGCAAGGTCTAGGAATGGATATGGGGATGACAAGCCACTCAGGAAAGAAAGAAGAGGGCATCTTCTTCAGTTTCCAGACCACATAGCCACGAAAAAAGGAAATTCAAGCAAAAATCTCAGAGAAACAAAAGAAAAAGAAAGGGCCAAAAATCAGGCTGTGACAGAACTCTTAGTTAGATCGATCAGAAAGGATAACTTGGTGTTATTTTAGTACGAACTCTTGGATAGATCGATCGGAAAGGATAACTTTGAGGTGGTTTCATACCCTACAAACAATTTCTTTTTATGTTCTCCGCTAGATAACAACTTTGGAGTGATTCTTCATCGCACGTTGAGGGATGGTTATGTGATCCAATTATATTAGCACTGTTGAGAGATTGCACTAGTGAAAGTACGAACCCTAAGCCTTATTTCCAAGCATTGCAATACCGTTTGTGCTCACTTTTGTTACTTGCTACCTTGCTGTTTTTTATTGTTACTATTACAAAAATCAATATCTACTATCATTACTACACTTGTATCACCATCTCTTCGCCGAACTAGTGCACCTATACAAATTACCACTGTATTTGGTGTGTTTGGGACACAAGAGACATTTTATTATTTGGTTGTAGGGTTGTTTGAGAGAGGCCATCTTCATCCTACGCCTCCCACTGATTGATAAACCTTAGGTCATCCATTTGAGGAAAATTTGTTAGTGTCATACAAAACTCTGCGCTTGGAGGCCCAACACGAGTCTACAAGAACAAGTTGTGTAGTAGACATCAGTAAGCAAACAAATGGTTCGAATTTGGCATCCCCCCATTCGGCTACGCATTGTGTTTTGCACTCTATCTCTCATGTCTTAAAATAAGAAACTATACTAGCATCGGGTTTCTCTAAAGAATCTAACCTTGGTTTAAGTTTCTGAAACAAAAATAGTTAGAACATGCATGCCTCATTTGAGACCAAGTGTAAGCTAAGTATGAAACAAGCAAAGCTACCCATGTAGATATAAACTGTAAAGACAACGAGAAAAGCTTTGATTGTAATAATTTTTCACTATTGGTATTTCTGAATGGTGCAATATGTTGACCGATATGCTTTGTGATAATTTGATCTATAATAAACAAATTACCATTCTTCATTGGTCTCTCAATATTGCTTATGAATTTTTTTCTGATAGATGCATCAACAACAAAGTTATGACCAAATTGGAATATAGGTAAATTATTTGCTAAATATACCTCATCAATTAGGTTGGGAGAGCATGATGGTTGCCTTACATAAATAATACCGTGCTTCGCTTCTAGATTGCTTCCCAACACCTCGTTGTCCTCTTTTCTTGTTTCCGTGTGTCATTACATTGAAGATCTTTGTCAACCGAACTTTGCTCGGCTACTTGTTCTTGTCCTTGAAGCTCATCAATTTCTATGGCACGAAACTCACAGGACAAGAAGTAGGTTCCATTCACTTCAAAAAAATCAAGCATGGTCATTTGGCTATGCTTGCCATGCCCTTTCTCAATAATGCTTGCCTCTTCGGATTTGATCGACTCGGAGTATATACTACTTGATTCCACTTTTTCAATCGAAGCGCTTTCATGTTCTGAGTCATCCTCCTTTTCATTGATTCTACCAATTGGCAATGCTTCTTTTATTTGAGCCAATTCTTTTTCTCCTTCTAGCGGCGAGCGGCAAAATTGGTTTTAAGCATTTTCTCATTCTCACCCCACTCCGGATATAATTGCCCCTCAATGCTTTTAGATTATTTTGGCAATGACACACGGGCGTTGTCGAAACTTTGCAATAGTGTAGGGCGTGTATAATATGATGTAGTACTAGGTGAAGGCATATGCATTTTTGTAAAACCGTATTTTTGTTTGTCAATTTTATCAATTGGCAAAGATTCATCTTCTTGCAAAACTCTAGCTCTTATTGCATTATAATCCGAAACTAGTCCCTTATCATGTTCTTCAAGGCAAAGAGCGCTAATCTTGTTATTTCCGGCTATATCCCTTTTTCATATAGCCACTTCCCATTCTGTAAGGAATTGCTCCATAATACTTTTAGATTCTTTCGGCAATGAGGTTTGTGAAATTGCGTAGAGGATGCATTATATGCTCCAATATGAGATGATGGCATGTGCACTCCTGCAAAATTTTCACTTATTCAGCTATGACCATGAAGGTGCGGAGCCGAATTATGAGCATTTACAGTCGTATACGGTGCCGAAAAATGAGGTGTAACATATGACGGTTGAGAGTAACTGGCCGAATAGCTAGTAGTAGCATGGCCAATTATCCCATCCATCGGCATGGTTGAACTAGTATATCGCAAATTAGTTGCCGATGAATAAAGAGATGTAACACTTTGTCGCATGCTATTGGAAGTTCCTACATATGGTGTTTCGACTTGATTAACCAGACCCATCATGTTGTTCATCGGCATATAAATTTGTGGGGTTACCGATGCATGAGAGTTAGGATACATGTGTTGTATGTTGCTAAAATCATAAGAATTTGAAGCATGAAGATTATTTTGCATCGGCCCTTGCACGTAATTAGATGCATGATTGATAAAACTAGGGCTAGCTGATACATTATGCTCATTAAGTGACCTAGCAACAACATATGAATTATTTAGATCTACAAAGGGGAATTGGGTATTCATATTCCTTTGTAGATTGCAGCAACTTGATGACGATCTCTTCGTAGTAAGAACGGGCTAGAGAGTGTTCGAAACTTCTTCCCCAGCGGAGTCGCCAAAAGTGTGCTTGCACACGAACATGTCACCGTGTACCCTCGACGTCGGGGTGATCCACCACAACTCGTGTCGAAGGAGACCCGACCGTAAGGGCGGTACGCAAGCAATCCGGCGAGCGCTTTTGTAGACCCGAAACCCCACACGCCCGGGAGGGACCCCGTCAGGGCGCGAGGCGGCTATGGGCTGCCCTAGGCCGACCTGACCGCCCCTAAGGCCTCGTGAATTCGCTGCCCTCCAATCTCGAAGAACAACGAAGAACGAGAAGCAAGATACAAGGTAGACGGAAAAGGATGGATGAACATAAAAAAAGTATGATAGATTGATTTGTTCAATTGTGTGTTGTTCAATCGACCATCACCCCTTACATATATATGAGGCGAATAGACTTCCCGTGCAAGAAACGAACTCAAATCATGTCCAAATCGTAAAAAGTTACCCTAACTCGGACTACGAGGGTCGGAACTTCCGGGCTCAAATTATATCAAGTACCCTCTTGCACTGAATCTGCAGGTTGCATATGACTTCGGATCATGATGGTTCAAAAAGCAAAGTTGTAGCTTTTGAAACGGAGAAAAACTCGCCTGTTGATCACTTTTTCATTCAAGGTCGTTTTGAGGTTGAAACCAGGCCCGCAAATCTGCATATAATATTGAAAACCCCGTTTTCTGTGAGTGTCGGTGCAATGTCTCTGTTTAGCCCGGAACCACCCCGGAAGTTTTGCTCGAAACTTCCGGGGCAGACTTCTCATACGAATTTCGATTGAGACGTTTTTTATATCAAAATCGATATAATCCATGTAGAACACTTTCTCATATGAGGCCGTCCTGGAGGCGTAATTGGCTGAACAGTACTCTGCACACAAAATCCTAGTACTCTGAGCAGAACTTCGGCCCTCGAGATGAGATCGGACGGTGATGGCTCAAACTTCCAAGATGTTCATGTCAACACTACCGAACTTTTTCATTGAGAGCACTTCTTCATTTGAAGCCATCTTAATTAAACTTTTGACCATCCCAAAATCTGATGCTAACAGGTATGTCTCTGATGGATCTCGTGATACCCTGTCGGTGTCTGTCTTTGTTGGATCCGCTCTTCGTTTGTCTTTGTATGTGTGTCTGCAGGTTGGATCCTTCCCATTCTGTTATGCTAGTCCTATGGAGTCTTAGCACGACGACTTCCTGACTGTCTACTACAACAAACAATGTTTGCCCGGCTCCGATAAGGGCGGGGCGATGACGGTGACGCGCCTTCAGCTCGCTCCAGTGCTTGTAGTTGTCGCTAGATGGTCTACGGACCTGGATGTAAATTTTATTTTAGTGTTCTTTGTACTACCTTGACAGTTGATGAATAGATCGAAAGTTTTATTGCAAAAAAAGGTGTGGAATAAAAAGGGAGAAAGGGAATTCGAACCCGAGACCCGAGACTTTCTTGAACACAGTACAATCAAAGTCGCTTACATACACGAAAGAGACTGAGCCACCATAGCATTTTGAGATTAGCTAGGCTCATGAGCACGTGTAGGGACCGACCCAACATGTGTGCATTTTGCACGAACAAGAAATACGCTTGTTCTTGTATACTTTTAGATAAAAGGCACAAGCAGCCCCCGACTTTAAATTAATAAAACTGAGAAAAGGCCAACAAAGTTTTACAATCGTTACATATTAAAATCATGAGCTAGCTAAAAATAAGGAGTGCCTAACGATATGGAGGCATGTTGTTTTGTCGGCAATCAAAAGAAAGGAAGAAATAGATACCTGTGATATGGAGGAATGTTGTACTTACATGTACAATTTTAATAAGGTCTAGTTAAAAAAACAATTTTAATTAGGATTGCTTAATTCTAATTTAAGTTGTAGCCATTGAGCTACATTTGAGTGCGGATGGAAAAAAGAAGACCCTGCAGATCCAGTGCAATGTCTGGTTAAAGAAGTATCACCAGACTCCTACAATTGCAGGTAGTATGAAAACATCTTCAGAGAAACATCCTCGGATAGTAACATAAAGCAACTGACCATTTGTGAGAAAATGAAGGGATCAAGATGATAATTAAATTGGGAAAAAATAATAGCACTATCATGGTGTGTGCAACACTACAATATTTTGGTTCTGAAAGTAAACCTGCATGTTGGTCACTTGCCACAGGAAAAAGATAGAAGATGCCGTAATTGTACTTCTATTGTATGCCTGCTTCTTGGATGCATCAGGTACATAAAAACAGTTGAATATTCTCGAAGTGCAACAGCTCAGAAGCTTGATCAGGTTGAAGTAGAAGTTCTGTATATGAATTAGTAGTTTAACTAAACCAGCCACATGCGCAGAAAACTCATCGTGGGTTCAGTAAAGCGAGATGGAAATAACCAGCTGTGCGCCCATGATCATCTTATCACCAGTAGTAGGCAGTCCTCACCTAGACTCCTACAACTACACAGAGAACGCCGAGCTGTCGCCGGCAAACGGGTTGGACGACACATCAATCTATGCATATTGTCCATGCTGGAACAAGGATCATGCATTAACAATTCCCAAACTCAGAACCCATGTTGGCAGTTTCCAGCAACCAAAGTGCCAATTAACTGAGCAAAACAAACCCAACCAGGCGCTGTGAAGAAGACAATAGTGTGGGCTCTTCTACCCTCAAAACTACAATCAAACTCTGCAGCGTTTCTGGATTGCAGCAGCAGAACACATAAAAGGATCCAATTCAGGGCAAGGGACGTGCGGACGGCAATCCTGTAGGGAACACGGCAGATTCCTTGCAGTCCTCCAGTAAGCTTCCTGGCGACGTCAATGGCCTCGAATCACCATGCACAACGGGCATGGACGGAGTTCAGAGTCGTAGCAGCCTGGTTTTGTCAGCTTAGCACAGCTCGTCCATGGTCGATGAGAATGGTACTCCCTCCGTAAAGAAATATAAGAGCGTTTGGATTACTAAAGTAGTGATCTAAACACTTGTATTTTTTTACAGAGGGAGTACAAGTGTAACCAGTCAGCAGAGGGTTACAGCAGCAGAGTTCATGGCAAAGGATTGTCAGGGGCTCAAGGTCACGGTGCTGCGGAAGTTCCAGGGTCCAGCTTGTCGCCTACTTTACCAGTCAGGCGCAAAACCGAAACTGCTGATTTCTACCGGGGAGAGAGTGGAGGAGAAAGTGTAATATCAGAACCGATAGGAGAAGCGTCGTACTGGGTCATTTGCAACTGTGGACTGCTCACATCAGGCGAATACTGGTGCTTTGTCATCTTCCCTTCTTCAGGAAACTCCGCATGCCCGCTGCTCTTGTCTCTGGAATCGACACCACTGGGTATCCACTCCACTTTCACAAATTCTTCCCAACTCCTCTCGTACTCGTACGGCTGTCCTATGCGATTTCTGTGGTCTTTCCATATTTCCCACAGCCGCTCCCCTACCTCCTCTATTCTTGGGCGATCATCCACTTCGAAACTTGTACACCAGGATGCTAAACCAAGCCAGTCTCCAAGAAATTCTTCATCCACATGATCCGCCAAACGGTCATCCAATATCTCACTGACATGGCCTGCCTTAAATCTCTCGAGAGCCTGCATGCACAACATAGGCTAGCGTGTCATTCTACAGAATTTCAAAACACAAGGACAAAAGGCATCGGCCATTGCGGTTATGAAAACTGCACTAGACCTCCGAACGCATATCTACATGACATGAACTTCATTAGGATAGACACGTCAATGGAGACAAAAGCATACGAGGTTCAACTTACCCATGCCGCAATGCCAGGGCCAAGATGGTTGTCAAAGATCCCTGAGTCTCGCATGTCTTGATCCCACATTTGCGGTCCACGGGAAGATATAATTTCTAAGAGTATTACACCAAAAGTGTAGACATCGGATTTAGCTGTCAGCTCACAGTAACGGTTGTATTGTGGATCTATGTAGCCAATTGTCCCTATCACTTTATCCATGTCACCACTTGCTGACAATTCAAAAGTACCCAACTTTGCTCTATAACTCTCTGTCAGAAGGATTTTCGTTGTCTTCAAATCATAACAGATCATTGTTTCCCCTGCTACAATCAAATCATGACCATAACGAAAAACTTCTCATCAAATACCCATGATCAAATAAAGCTACCAAATTAGTTGAGCAGTCGCAAGCAAGTATAAATGATCAACGATTTTGAGAACACATAATTTATCTGCTCAACATTTGAATTAGACAAAATGGAAGACTAATTATTAAATAATTAAGTCAGCTGAATGAAAATGATATTAATTATTAAATAATTAAAGTCAGCTGAAGGAAAACTCGTCCTGATAAAAAGGGATAGCAATGTCTTTCTCACCCAAAAGTCAAGCTTGGTCCTTTCTCTGCCAAAAGGTCTCCCATGCCAGTTTATAATCACAGCATATCCTTCTCCCACCAAAAAAATCAAGCCTAGCCTTCACTCCAAAATTTTCGGATACCCCAGTTCATGTCTCTCTCTCACCTAGGAGCCCTATCTCATTAAAGACATGCAGTCTGGCTACATTTCACAAAACTGTAACTCTTACCCAAAAAGGCTTTCGCTCCGCTTTATATATAAAGCAACGATCATCAACAACCCGGTACAAACGCACGCCTCCACAACACACGCACACACCCAAGGCAGGATACATAGGTGCTGACTTCGACCGTGAACACGCCACCGCGAAGAGATGAAGCCGCATACGACGAACCGTGGGCTCCAAAGCGCCGCCTTCATGAAGGTTAAGACACCGGAGCGCCGCCAACGCCCGATCCGAGGATCAGAATTTCCCCTGGAGCAACACGATAGGCAATGAGAGCCGCGGCGACACCTTCAAGAAGGGAACAAGCTTCGTTGCCGCCGGTCCGTCCGAAGATAGAACATGTTTTCACCCCGGCCAACGCTCACCGCCACCGAACACCACACCCCGGCTACCACGCCGCCCACACGGCCATGGCCACTGGGCAGCACCGAGCCAGAGGGGCCCTAGCCGCCGGCCCAAGGCCTCTAGAGTGCATGCAGTCAACCTAAGTTATTTTAACTTGGCCATGTGAAAAATGAATCGGGTTCGTTTTTCAAAAATATATGATGATGCAAATTTGTAGTCAATTTTTAATCTGGAAATCGTGCTAACGTTCAAAATCATCCACTCTTTTTCTACTGGAGTATGCATTGAAGTACTCGATTCTTTTTTTGTTGAGAAACTGAAGTACTTGAATTTACAAATATCAAAACTATATGGTGCAATTTAATCAATGTGTAATGAACCAATATTGACACCATGGGTTATCACTTTCTTACCAGCACATAAATGAAGATAAGTCAAGGCAATAGCAACATCAATAGCGATCGATATGCGTTGATCCAAATCCAGGATTTTCTGATGTTGGCCTGTGGATAAGTTAAAATTGATGCAGGTTATTCAAATTTCCCAACCGAAGGAAAAATAAATGAGCAACTTAACATACCATCCAGGTGTTGCCTTAGACTGCCATTTGGAACATACTCACTGATCATAATAAACTGATTTCCTTTATCAATAAAACATAGAGACCTCACCAAACTCCAGTGATTAATTGCTGTAAGGAGCTGCACTTTCTTGTGAACTTCCGCAGCACGATCACAGCCCTGAAAACAAAAGAAGACTTAATTACCACGTGCTGAGGAACAACATCGTTATTATTATTTGGGGAATTCTCTATACTAGGAATGACAGGCCGGCTGCAACTGCGACGCATGAGGAGGCTGCAGCAGCATACCCGAGGCTACACCCTTTAGTATGATCAGGTTTCGGTAACGAGTCATGTTATTGTTCAGAAAAGGGAGCACCTTCCAGAGTTCAAATTAGGTACAGATTGACTTCGAACCAACTTGTCAATCACGCCATGGTTGTCCTATATAAATAGTCTGTACTCATTCGAGGAATGAGATAATAAAGAAGTTTACGCCCTAGAGTCCTTTTCCTTACCATTCTACCCTAGCAGCACCGGCTAAGGCACGGGCCGGCCAGATTACTGATCTCCGCCCTAGACCTTCCCCAGGAAGACCAAATTAGCATCTCTTGTCCTGGTACCATGGTACACGTGATAGATATTTCCTTCAGTGTAAGATGCATCTAGCCTTTACACAGAAGTGAATATTTTCAACCGTTTACCTGTATTTTGCTAGTGGGGAAGTATCCTGCTCTTTGTTTGTATGAGGTATGATCATATGCTCTTTTCTCTTGAAACAGGCTTTGCCCCACTTTATATATAAAGCACAAACGACCGAACCGATACAAGGTGGTGGGGATAACCCCTTACAAGCAAGCCAAAAGATAAAAAAACGACAACCGAGACGGCAGCAAGAACGCCACCAACCCGAAGCCGAGCATGAAAACAGGGGGTGCCACACCTAACAAGATGCTGCCAAGACTACCGAACCGGAACTGAACCACGCCGCCTTGGGAAATCACCGGACCCCGACACACCAAACACACCAAGCTATTGCCGGAGAGGGCAAGCGTCTGCCCTCTCATTCCGGGCCATGGAGCACTGATCCTGGCAGTGGATAGCGAGGACCGAGGACGGTGACGACGAGGATAGGAGACCAACGAATCCACTTCAAGCCAGAGCCGAAGAAGCATCATGCCAGGATCAAAGCACGCCCGAGACGCCGATACGCTACAGCCGGATGATACTTGAGTTCCTCGACAATGCCCCCAGGATGGTAACAGCGCAAAGCGTCGTGGCCGTCGATCCCGAAATGATAAAGTAAGGTTTTCACTTGGAACCCTAACACGAAGAGGAACCCACAATGACACCCCCAGAGCTAAGTGACACCGTTGAGCATCACCGTCGCCGGCGCCAAAGCACGGATCTTTCGCTCGGATGCTCACCATTTCCACCTAAGGCACCACCAAACCCAACCCCAGGTAGGGACCGCCTTGCCAGCTCGACACCTCCAGATCCAGACCAGGGAAACGCCACCGCCAAGTCATGAGAACGCCAGGATCACCCGCCGCCCCTCCCATTACTACCCACATAGCCAAGAGGAGGCACCACCCGCTGTCGCACTGCTTGCCGCAAAGCCAATCGCGCAGCCTCACCATCGAGGGCCACCGCCCTGGAATCCAAGACTGACCCACCACCGACACCGGAACAACATGTTGTCCGAGACTAGGCACCTAGACACGAACAACGCCCGGAGCGGAACCGCCGTCAGTCAGGACCGGACAACCCCGATGCCGTGACTGACCGGACATCCCCGATGCCGACCCACGTGCAGATACACCCCGGTCACGGGTGCCAAATCCCACCTCGTTCCAGCTCCACCACGACCAGGACGAGGAACATCGGGGACAACCAGCACCATGTAACGGGTCGACTGCCCGCCGCATGGTACCAGGCTAGCATGCCTCCATGGGCAAGATCCGTCCATCTGAATCCGGCCAAGGACAAACCCCGAGGCCCGCCACCGTCCAACCCTAGCTCCCCACTAGAAGACCAAATCGCCAGCCACTAGTTCTTGCGCGCAGCCACCCGCGAACTGCCGGTCAATCAGGCCCACACCCGAGCGAACCCATGTCCTGCTCTGCCCAAAGTCTGCCGACTACAAGATCTAGCGCATAGGCGCCACTACCCCGAGCGTGCCAGGGCTCAAATCTGCTCGGCCATGTGGGGCACCACCCGCAGCACACTGCAGCACATCGGGCTCTAACCCCACCGCCGCATGCTAGCCCGGACACGCAGCAGGGCACCACCGACCATCACCAGATGTGAAGCCACTCGCGCCCGTGCCGGCAGCACGCAGCTCTGTCGCGACGCCACTCACGAAGCGCCACATCCCCGCCGACGAGCTGCCGCCCACAACGCGCCACCATGTGAGGGAGGAGCGTCGATGCCTGCCGAGCTTCGCTCGGTGGCACCCGCCAGCGGCATCAAGGAGGAGAGTGGGAGGGGGAGGCGATGGAGGCCGGGACTAGGGGTCACCCGGCTGCCGCCCGCGGGAGCGACGGGGGCGAGGGGAAAAGTCACCCTTTGCGCTTTTACTTTCACCATCTGAGTTTTAAGAGATTTCAGATTTGCAACTTCCAAAAGACCAGCCAATTGTTCCTAGTGGGTTCGGCACTTCCTCACTGGAGAAGCTACAAAAACACATGCATCGTCACTTATGTAGGACACCCCTGTGCCATCATCTGCGGGCTCTTCTCCACCGCAGCCAGCGCCCTACACCTACTCGTGCTCCTGCTATTGCCACCAAAGGGAAGATGCCACGCTTCCCGATGGGTGTCATTGTTCGCCAGCTTTCCTCCATGGCGGCCAGCCTCTCAGCACTACTTCCTTCGTTCATCACGATGATGCAGAGGCCAGGGTCAACCTCCTTTTTGAAAAAAAAACACTACTCCCTCAGTTGCCGCAACTGAAAACCCATGCAGGCACTGCTGCTGTCCACCTCAGTCATGGTCAGCCACCCAGATCTAGGTTTCGATTTTCTTTTTTTTACGGGAAGTTAGTTTTCTTTTAACACGGTATAGACACAAACGCTCATACATATGCACATACACTCACCCCTATGAACGCAAGCACGCACACCCTATGAGCACCCAAGAGGCCGAGCAAGCACATCATCTTGAGATTGACGAAGTCGCCATAGACGCCTTCATAGTCGACGGAAACGTCTCCTTCCACTGAAAACACATCGCCGGAAGGCCTAAAATAAATCAAGGAAAATGCGAGCACCGGTGTCAAGTCTAGGGCTTGAACTCTGTTGGCTAGGTAAATGCCCCTTAGTAAGAGGGGTAGTTATGACCCCTGTGGACCACCCCCATGGGAGCGGTGAAGAGAAAGCTCCCATTGGGCTCGCCGTGCATTTGTATGGTCTGGAGAAGCTTACTTGTCTTATAGTTTAGCGGATACCACTGTCCTCCTAACCATCCAACCACGGGTTGATTTCTAAAGGTCTAGTTCATGTCTTCTTTACGTTTGGTGGATTACTAATTTTCAGAAGTTCACCAAAGATTGTTAGAATTAGTTGTGTATCTTTTAAGGCTTATCCAAAAAAAATGGAAGTTAATCAATTTTTAAGTAGAGAAGTCCTCCATGAATGCTGATTTTATTTTATTTGTGAAGTCGGTCCCTTCAGACTCGATCCATTAAAAAATGTAGCCCAGTTAATTTGCGGAAACCCAAGCGTAAACCATTATGACACGCCCGCAAGACAGGACACCCTAACCGATCTGGCTACCCACAAGACCCACACACATCGCCAAAGAGAGAAACACCATAGAGGTTGCCTACAAGGTGTCACCGTCATCACTTCTCCGGTTCTCCCCGAGCAAGCGACTCCGACTCCACCGTAGACGACCAACTAAGAGACCTTAGAACAAACAACATACGAGAACTTTGCCAGTCTACGCCAAACATGTTGCCACCGCATCGCCCCCCGATGCTATAGCTCCGACTTCACGCCCAGGGATAAGACGAACAGTTGACGGTTAAGAGCATGCATGACCCTACTCCTCTTGCCACCATAATCATTGCCACACAAGTCACAACGCCACCTGACGCGAGGCAACCGCCCCAACATCCGCACCGACATGGCCGGGCAGCCACTTGTCGAACCCGATGCCATGTCCGTACAGCCCCGGTACGGCGAAAGGGAACAATGACCTTCAAAGGCGACGCCCCAAAGGGGGCAGCGGCATTGAAAACGACACGCCGCCCGACTCACACCGGAGTCTTAGGCTTTTGCCCCACGAACATGATCTAGAAATGAAAAGATGAGGAGGTGTTGAACATGATTCAGAAGTGAGGATGAGGAGGTGCTCTGCAACAGCCCCCCAAGGAGGACAAGCGTCGTCCACAGACGCCACGCCATCTGAGCTTTCGCCCGGAGCCATCCACCCCACCACCCGCACACAACTGGCGGCGCAGCGCCACCGGCCCACACGCCCGCTGGCCCACGCACCTCATATGTGATGGCAGCTTCGCATCACACACACACAAGCCACCAACCTCGCCGGAACCTCAGCACTAGCACTGCACGCCACCCCCAGTCACCTTCATCCCCGACAGCTATTCTGTTGTGGTGGGGTGCGTTTTGTACCTGGCCGTTGATGATCGTTGCTTCATATGTAAAGCGGGGCCAAAGCCTTTTTCGGTAAGAGCAGGGACACCACAACTGCGCAACCACGCCACTCCCCAAATCTAGCCCGTGGAGCACCGCCACACCTCAGTGATGAGCGGAGAGCGTGGCCAGACCGCGGCCGCCACCTAGCGGTCCACACGCGCACCCGCGCGGGGACGCGCCACTGCCAGCCACCGCGCGCTGCAGAGCCTCCACCGCACACCATCATCACTTCTCCCAGAGCAAGCGACTCCGACTCCACCGTAGACGACCAACTCTGACTTCACACCCAGGGATAAGACGAACGGTTGACGATTAAGAGCAAGCCATGACCCTGCTCCTCTTGCCACCATAATCATTGCCACACAAGTCACAACACCACCGGACGCGAGGCAACTACCCCAACATCCGCACCGACATGGCCGGGCAGCCACTTGAACCCAATGCCATGTCCGTCCAGCCCCGGTATGGCGAAAGGGATCGATGACCTTCAAAGGCGACGCCCCAAAGGGGGCAGCGGCATTGAAAATGACCCGCCGCCCGACTCACACCGGAGTAAGCTTTTGCCCCACGAACATGATCCGGAAGTGAAAGATGAGGAGGTGCTGAACATGATTCAGAAGTGAAGGATGAGGAGATGCTCTGCAACAGCCCCCCAAGGAGGACAAGCGTCGTCCACAGACGCCACGTCATCTAAGCTTTCGCCCGGAGCCATCCACCCCACCACCCCCACGCAACTGGCGGCGCAGCGCCACCGGCCCACACACCCGCTGGCCCGCGCACCTCATATGTGATGGTAGCTCCGCATCACACACGAGCCACCAACCTCGCCGAAACCTCAGCACTAGCACTGCACGCCACCCCCAATCACCTTCATCACCGACGCCCGTTGTGTTGTGGTGGCGTGCGTTCTGTACCCGGCTGTTGGTGATCCTTGCTTTATATATAAAGCGGGGCGAAAGCCTTTTTCGGTAAGAGCAGGGACACCACGACTGCGCAACCACGCCACTCCCCAGATCTGGCCCGTGGCGCACCGCCACACCTCAGCGACGAGTGTGGCCAGACTGCAGCTGCCACCCAACGGTCCACACACGCACCCGCGCAGGGACGCGCCACTGCCAGCCACCGCGCGCTGCAGAGCCTCCACCGCACCACCCAACAAGCCCCCCCCCCCCCCACACACACACACCCCTTCGATGGAGAAGGGGCCCGCTGCGGCCACTAGCGGTGGCGGCGGCAGCTGGGTCGCGCGCCTAGGACGACGCGGGCCAGGAGGGGATTTTTTTCATTTATTCCTTATGTGAAGCAGTTCAGCCACACCCCTGATTTTTTGAAAGTAGTTTCAGAATTCTTGGAATTTCTTCCAACAATGTTGGAAGGTTGTCCCAAAAAAACTGGAAGTTTATTTCAAAAGCATTTTAAGACCTGTTTCAAGAATTGTTGAAACTATGGAGACGGCCATGAATGACGGTCGGGGAAGAGGGGACGTGTACTTTCTAACAGCACACACAAGGGGCTGTAAGAAATTGACTGTGCCAGGAAGACTGACAGCAAATTAGCATCCCCCATGATCCAAGTCCCCAACCTTTTCTCTCTTTGATCCCCATGTCATGGGGCCTATCCTTGCTCCTCATACCTCTGGTATCATTGGTCCTCAAGACCCGTACCAACCCCAGCACGTGACATAAATATAAAGTAACAAAATTAAGACCTACCAGAAGTAGTTTGTCAGCAAACAAAGCATCATGAATAATACCGTAAATGAGCGGCAAAGAAACAGCAAGTTTTTATTAGAAATAAATTGCTAAATGATGAGGAAGGACACAAATCGAGAAAATAAGAGAATAGGCGAATGTGGAGACAACCTTTTTAGCTCTCCTCACGGCAACAATTTGGTTATTTGGTAAGATACCCTTGTAGACTTCCCAGGATCCACTTTCACTTAGCTTAAGTGCAGGTGAAAATCTCCGAGTAGCCTTCTGAACCTGCTTAAGGCTTAAGCTCAAGGATCGTACTCGAGGTATTTGTGCAGGCATTTTGGACCTAGACAGCTGGTGAGAGGTTGGTGGAGTCTCCACTGATGGCATGCTTACTGCAGAGGATGTAATACGCTCCACTGGAAATGAAAAATTGTTAAGCACAACAGTCAGACAAAGTTTAATTCTTCCTAATGTTTCCGCTTCCAAAATAATTTCACAAATAAGACTTCCAGATGTACCCTTGTTTGCTTTTCAACATAGTAGTCTGGTAGAGTATATGAACACAGAAGGTGGGCCACAGCAAAAAGATTGGTAATCGAACTGTACTGAATGCTCGCTGGCGCAAAAGCATTGAGGCGGCTGCCGCTGCGTACAGTTTCTTTTTTGTGGCTTTTGGCTTTTTCTCTGTTTCTTCTTTGTTGCTTTAGTCATTGTGCTATTTCGGCGCTTTCTACTATTACAAAATGACATGCATTTGATGCGTGTTCGAGGAAAAAATATTAGGTAAAGTTGGAACCATGCCCCTACACAGTCAGCAGTTTTAAAAATGCCACTGGCTGTGAGAATGACATATGGGTCCACCTAGTTACAACTTACAAGTTTGCAGTGCTCTGGTTTCAAATATTAGAGATGTATGTTTTGTAGTAGGACACTTATTTGTATTTCCTTTTGTATTAGGATTCCTGCTTTATCTCTTCCCCTGTACATGTATATATATTGGCCTCGAGCCCATGGAATTGATCAATTTGCTATTCCTAAAAGTTAATGTTTTTTTTCTCGAGAAAACACAAAGCTTTCGTCTCGAAGCATTCATAGGACGTTAATGCTTTTTAAGCTGCAATAATAACGTTTAATGAAGGCACAACATTTCTGTCATACTTCAACAAGCCACAAAAGAAAGCCATCTAATAGCACTTAAAAGAATCTAAAGCATTGTTTTATCCCTTGAGAATAATTATGCATATATCTCCACTGATCAATGCATACTTGATCTGATTCATAAGCTTAGATCCAATTGAACCATTCAGTTTCTGAAAATAGCTAAATCCTTCTATTCTCTTCTACTTGTCCTATCAGACATCAACGTGGTCAAACAATACACAGCTTTGGCCATTACTACTTTTAGTTATAGATTAAAATTACTAGGAGGATTCGCTTAGGTAGCTGGAACGTAGGGTCTCTGACAGGGAAGCTTCAGGAGCTAGTTGATGCAGCGGTGAGGAGAGGTGTGGATATCCTTTGCATCCAAGAAACCAAATGGAGGGGACAGAAGGCGAAGGAGGTGGAGGATACCGGCTTCAAGCTGTGGTACACGGGGACGGCTGCTAACAGAAATGGCGTAGGCATCTTGATCAACAAGAGCCTCAAAGTATGGAGTGGTAGACATCAAGAGACGTGGGGACCGGATTATCCTTGTCAAGCTGGTAGTTGGGGAGTTAGTTCTCAATGTTATCAGCGCGTATGCCCCGCAAGTAGGCCACAATGAGAACACCAAGAGGGAGTTCTGGGAAGGCCTGGAAGACATGGTTAGGAGTGTACCGATTGGCGAGAAGCTCTTCATAGGAGATCTTAATGGCCACGTGGGTACATCTAACACAGGTTTTGAAGGGGTGCATGGGGGCTTTGGCTATGGCATCAGGAATCTAGAAGGAGAAGATGTCTTAATCTTTGCCCTAGCCTACGACATGATTGTAGCTAACACCCTCTTTAGAAAGAGAGAATCACATCTGGTGACTTTTAGTAGTGGCCAACACTCCTAGCCAGATTGATTTCATCCTCGCGAGAAGAGAAGATAGGTGTGCGTGCCTAGACTGTAAGGTGATACCTGGAGAGAGTGTTGTACCTCAGCATAAGCTGGTGGTTGCTGACTTCCGCTTTCGGATTCGTGTCCAGCGGGATAAGCGTGCCAAAGTTGCTAGAACGAAGTGGTGGAAGCTCAAGGGAGAAGTAGCTCAGGCGTTCAAGGAGAGGGTCATTAAGGAGGGCCCTTGGGAGGAAGGAGGGGATGCGGACAATGTGTGGATGAAGATGGCGACTTGCATTCGTAAGGTGGCCTCGGAGGAGTTTGGAGTGTCCAAGGGGAGGAGAAGCTTAGATAAGGATACCTGGTGGTGGAATGATGTTGTCCAGAAAGCGATTAAGGTGAAGAAAGATTGCTTCTGACGCCTATACCTAGATAGGAGTGCAGACAACATAGAGAAGTACAAGATGGCGAAGAAGGCCGCAAAGCGAGCTGTCAGTGAAGCGAGGGGTCGGGCATATGAGGACCTCTACCAACGGTTAGGCACGAAGGAAGGTGAAAGGGACATCTATAAGATGGCCAAGATCCGAGAGAGGAAGACAAGGGATATTGGCCAAGTCAAATGCATCAAGGACAGAGCAGACCAACTCTTGGTGAAGGACGAGGAGATTAAGCATAGATGGCGGGAGTACTTTGACAAGCTGTTCAATGGGGAGAATGAGAGTTCTACCATTGAACTGGATGACTCCTTTGATGAGACCGGCACGCGTTTTGTGCGGCGAATCTAGGAGTTTGAGGTCAAGGAGGCGTTAAAAAGGATGAAAGGAGGCAAGGCGATGGGCCCTCATTGTATCCCCATTGAGGTGTGGAAAGGCCTCGGGGACATAGCGATAGTATGGCTAACCAAGCTTTTCAACCTCATTTTTCGGGCAAACAAGATGCCAGAAGAATGGAGACGGAGTATATTAGTACCAATCTTCAAGAACAAGGGGGATGTTCAGAGTTGTACTAATTACCGTGGAATTAAGCTGATGAGCCATACAATGAAGCTATGGGAGAGAGAGTCATTGAGCACCGCTTAAGAAGAATGACAAGCGTGACAAAAATCTGTTTGGTTTCATGCCTGGGAGGTCGACCATGGAAGCCATTTTCTTGGTACGATAACTTATGGAGAGATACAGGGAGCAAAAGAAGGACTTGCGTATGGTGTTCATTGACTTGGAGAAGGCCTATGATAAGATACTGCGGAATGTCATGTGGTGGGCCTTGGAGAAACACAAAGTCCCAGCAAAGTACATTACCCTCATCAAGGACATGTACGATAATGTTGTGACAAGTGTTCGAACAAGTGATGTCGACACTGATGACTTCCCGATTAAGATAGGACTGCATCAGGGGTCAGCTTTGAGCCCTTATCTTTTTGCCTTGGTGATGGATGAGGTCACAAGGGATATACAAGGAGATATCCCATGGTGTATGCTCTTTGCGGATGATGTGGTGCTAGTTGACGATAGTCAGACGGGGGGTAAATAGGAAGTTAAGAGTTATGGAGACAAACCTTGGAATCGAAAGGGTTTAGGCTTAGTAGGACTAAAACCGAGTACATGATGTGCGGTTTCAGTACTACTAGGTGTGAGGAGGAGGAGGTTAGCCTTGATGGGTAGGTGGTACCTCAGAAGGACACCTTTCGATATTTGGGGTCAATGTTGTAGGAGGATGGGGGTATTGATGAAATGTGAACCATCGAATTAAAGCCTGATGGATGAAGTGGCGCCAAGCTTCTGGCATTCTCTGTGACAAGAGAGTGCCACAAAAGCTAAAAGCCAAGTTCTACAGGACGGTTGTTCGACCCGCAATGTTGTATGGCGCTGAGTGTTGGCCGACTAAAAGGCGACATGTTCAACAGTTAGGTGTGGCGGAGATGCTTATGTTGAGATGGATGTGTGGCCACACGAGGAAGGATAGAGTCCGGAATGATGATATACGAGATAGAGTTGGGGTAGCACCAATTGAAGAGAAGCTTGTCCAACATCGTCTGAGATGGTTTGGGCATATTCAGCGCAGGCCTCCAGAAGCTCCACTGCATAGCGGACGGCTAAAGCGTGCGGAGGATGTCAAGAGAGGTCGGGGTAGACCGAATTTGACATGGGAGGAGTCCGTTAAGAGAGACCTGAAGGATTGGAGTATCACCAAAGAACTAGCTATGGACAGGGGTGCGTGGAAGCTTGCTATCCATGTGCCAGAGCCATGAGTTGGTCGCGAGATCTTATGGGTTTCACCTCTAGCCTACCCCAACTTGTTTGGGACTAAAGGCTTTGTTGTTGTTGTTGTTATAATGACATAGAAGAACAGGATGCTCTTACTTTTATTGTGTGGAGCGTCTATGCAGTCTTTTGTTGTGACACGGCATAAATATTAGCCTAGAAAAATACCTAACCACAAACAGGAGTATTCTTTCCTTATGCAGAGGTGTCATTAATACACACGAAAACAACTTAATGTCAAACAAATATATGTTCAGTTTAGAATGACAAATAAAATGCAGTAACCTGAGTTGACAAAAGGTTTTCTATTCAGTCTAGAGTGGCAAATATTTATGTGCTAACCTGATTGTCCCGAACTGGTATTAAACTTGGGGAAAAGTTTCCGGATTATTGAGGTACCAAGGCCTGTTGTGGCTGGGTTTTGCTGTAAAGATATCAAGGATGATTCACCGGGGGATTGCCAGCCCGATGAGTCCACGTCCACAACATGGCGAGTACTCGTATAGGCATCATCCTGTATTTCCGTAAGATAACTGGATGTGAGGACCAGTGGACCACAGAAAAGTGTGAAAAGTAATATGTTTTTAAATATTATGTCATTAACCTGACATATTTTGTACAGCTAAGTAACGGGAGAAGAAAAGTAATATGTTGAAGAAATAAGTACAGCAACAAATGAAGCACACAGTTACTTGCCTGAGTGGTCAATTCATTTAAAATCCTTGTCCCAGATGAGCTTTGGTTCCTTTTTTCATTCGGAATCTTTCTACTGGATGATTCTTGCGTGTATCTTACCCCTAGGAGCTTGAAAGAGGTTACTGCTTCACCATCATCCCCCACACATGCATCAATTACTATTTTCTCGATAGTCTGCAAGGATTCAAGCCATTGCAACCAACTGGAAGATATCCTGCACCCAGTAATCATTATGTTTGCTGGTGATGGAGATGACAGTGGCCCCAAAGGTTCCCCACATGACAGAATCATGTTACTATCTTTTATTCCATATTTCTGACACTTCGGCAGAGATGGTTTGAACATAAGATTAGGGCACGATAGCACGAACAATTCCTCAAGAGCAGGGAACATGAACTGCTGATTCCCATTGTTTGTCAACAACAGTATAGGCAACTCTTCTAGGTTTAGTAAATTTTCCAATTTGAGGTGTAATAATTTCTTGAAGGGCTGTGTGCCCCCAGAAAGACCCATACCTAGATTTACGAGGTTAGGCATATCTCCTATATGCAAGTGCCGCAAATTTATTAGCTGGCCCAGTGGAGGAAGATCTTTACAGTTTCCAAGGCAGAGCAGATGGAGTCTGACAATGTTGGGGAGTAAAGTCACCATGTTGTTCATCATCCATGTAGGCCATGCAAATCCTGAATACCCAACTAGCTCAAAATGCTCTAAACTCTGGTGTGGTTGGAGCTTTTCCAGAACTTCTTCACCTAAATCTTCATCTATTCCATGTACAGCTGGATGAGAAGTATTAGTCCACTCCAGCTTAAGGAAACGTAGCTCTGGTCGATTCTTCAAATTTGCTCTCTCTGCAATAGTTAAGCCCCTGGACCCTCTTGTGAGGTCTGGAATAACAAGCTCGTCGGTCGTTAAGTGCCAGTTTTCATCAATCCTAACAGAGCACCGGATGTATGGTGGAAGACAGGCCACTATCATTGGATCTTTCGTCCACAGAAATTTCAGTCCTGTCATTTTCTGTATGATATCTAGGAACATTTGAGGTAAACTATGGGATGGATGCTCAAGAGCACAACCAGTGAGGTCCAACGTATGCAGCTTCTGAAGCCTAACAAAAGACACAGGTATGACGAGAGGATTTTGCGACAAGTTCAGATATTCTAGATTGAACAAGTAGCCAAGAGATTGCATACAGTCAATGGTAGGGATGCACTGTGAGAGATTCAAAAACTTCAGTCCAGTGAAATTATTTAAACAGTTAGGCCGAGTCGGCAGCTTAAGACATTGCTGTAGATTCAGATACTCCAAACTGGTTGTTAACATCCCAACACTTACATGAAGTGCCTCGCAGCCAGTTAGATCCAAAATTCGAAGGTTCTCGATATTCCCAAAGGACGGAGGGAGGTTTTGAAGTCTACGACACCTCCTAAGTATAAGGACTTCCAACTTGACGAGATTACAAAAAGATCCAGGCAATTGTTCGAGCTCATAGCAGCTCGACATGTTCAGAGACCTAAGAAAATAAAGGTTGCCAAAAGATTCTGGTAGCTGCTTGAGGTTGAAGCAACTAGATAGGTTTAGATCCTCCAATTTCATTAAATTACCAAATGAACGAGGCAACTGTGGAAGCTCAGTGCAGCTTGACAAATCAATAAACCGAAGATCCTGAAGATTGCAGAGAGAGTCAGCTAGCTCACCAATATCATAACGACATGACACCCTAAGATGCTCAAGTGTTTGGAGATGACCAAGGGTTGCAGGCAAGTTTTGAAGTATGTCACAGCCTTGCAGGTTCAAATATTTTAGCTTCTCTAAAGAACCAATGAAAGAGGGCAATTCCTTGAGAGAAGTATTTGATAGATCCAACGCCTCAAGATTTATCAATGTACTCATGGAGGAAGGTAATGTCTGAACCTTTAAGCCAGAAATATCAAGGTATCTTAGATGTTTCAAATGGCCAATGGAAGCGGGTATTTCTTCAATGCAGCTTCCACTGAGATTCAAAACACGCAGATGCTTCAGTAATTCAAATGCTTCTCGATGGAGCTTTATAGCCTCAGCATTCAGGAAGTGTAATGCCCTTGCCCTTGTGAGCAGTGCACTGCAAAGTGTTGATTGCTCTTTGTGATGGGTCAACAATGCATATTGGAAGGAGAGCTCTTTTGCATTATCATTCATTTCTCTATCATCCAAAATAATAATATCATTGCAAGCAACATGCCTTGCAAATTCATGGACGAAGTTATGCATGTAGAGTGTTGTAGGAGATGTACTGATCTCCATTCCATTAACCTGGAAACAAACAGAACATAAATCATATAATTCCCCAACATAACCACCTTATTTGAATTTGGACTAGTTTACAACCATCCGTGGGAGAACCTAACTATGATACAGAACATGAACCAAGAAAATGTGATAGGAAAAGGCTAAAGGTGGGTGTCAGTGTTTAAAACCTCATCTAACTTCTCTTGCCCTGCCTGGCAGCATTTTTTGGGTGAATACTCACGGGGCAACAACTAGCAGATAAATATCCAGTGAATTTCGAAATCCCTTTTTTTTCTGGAAACCTTCATTCTGAGCCTGAAGCTCTCAAGCAGAGAAAGATACAGGCAAGACATGCATGCATAGTCAACCTTCTAGAGCAACAAGAAAGGAGGTAGTAGTAGGCAAGCAACATGACCACATGAATGGTCATCCTGAAAGATCGAAATGGAAGCTCCCAAAGATATTCCAAACTAAAGCTATGACATCATTGATGCATTCAAATCTAACTAAATTATTACTACCTCCGTTCTAAAATACAAGACCTCCTAGAGAGCATGCTGTCAAGCTTCTCTCTCTTTCGTAACTAATGAACAAAAAACTACTTAGATTTGTTTGGTACAAACTGTAGCATTACATTTTTCATGAAAAATAGCTTCAAAATTTATTTATTTTACTAAGATATACATATAAAAAAGTTGCTCAAAGTTGCATCTTGAGACTGTCCATATTTAAAACGTCATGTATTTTGAAACGGATGGAGTACTAACTAAAGGCTAGATAAGCTCAATATACTACATACAAATACCAGAATCTTGTAATACGCATGATTCATCGTGAACCTATTGGTGAGTCCTTTACCATCTGATAAAGAAAGTACCATTGATTCTAAAGGATAATAACCTTGATCATATATTCATGAATGACAGGCGAAGATTGTTGAGAACAAAAGTTACGTATTTACTCATCAGTCGAAGTTCATAAATGAAAACCGTAAACAACAATAAGTAAAATATGAACTTACTAACGTAGGCAGCAAATTTTCACAATGGTATATCCGTAAATGGTTGAAAAGCATACTTCAAACAGTAAAAGAAAAGACTGTCAATCCAACAAATACTTGGTGACTTACTGAATGTGTCTTCCTGACTTGGAGGAAATGTATTGACAGAAGGTCCTGAATGTACATCTCCGCCTGCACATAGGATGGCAAAGCTCCGTGTTTTGATCCAATAATATCAAGCGCAATCCACTGTCTGATAAGTTTTTCTTTATCAATAATAGATCCCTTAGGAAATACTGATAAATATAGAAAGCATAGTTTCAGCGCTGAGGGCATGTCATAGTATATTTGATTCAGTGATGAAAACACTTTAACTTTCATGGAATATGTGCTCTCTAATTTCCATATTGGTTCATCCCTTGCTGCTAACCAGACATCCATGACTTGATTGTGCACTACTGAACCAAGAAAATGAGCTAAAGATGGTATTCCATCACATCTTTTCACAATTTGCTTCCCAATTTTCTTCAGGCATGCATTAACAGTACCTCCATCCCCAAAAGCTTTTTCAGAAAATATTTCCCAACAGTCATCTTCAGACAATGGAAACAACTTGTACGGTGGGAAAGTGTGCATTAGCTCTGCAGTTATTTCACTGGAAGTGGTCACCAAAACCTTGATCCACTTGTTCGTACGCCTGAGCATTTCCTTCACTTCATCCAACTGGCTTTTATCTATGCTACAAAGGTCATCCAAGACAATTAGACAACGTTTGTCATGTAGTGTCTTCTGCAAACGATCCTTTAGCAATTGGAGATTTTCATGGATCTGAATGTTGGTATTGATTTCTGAGGATCCTTCTTTTGTTCCATTAGCTTGTGAGATTATATCAGCAGCAATGTTTTTAAGGTCAAATTTCCTATTTAAGCCGATCCAAATACGAAGATCTAAATTCCACCCTTCTCCCTGGTCATGGAAAATTAATCTGGCAAGAGCTGTTTTCCCCAAACCCACAAGGCCAACTATGGGAATGATGGACAATGTTTCTGTATCATTTTCCAACATTAATTCCTTTATTTTTTCTTTGTCACTATCTCTTCCAACAATTGCAGCTCTATAGAACTCTTCTTGGATATCAGATTGCTCAAGATCAGACTTTGGGTGCTGCATCAAACTGAAAACCACAGAATCTCTTGCTAAAAGATCCAACCTTTTTCTGAGTATCTTCATTCTATTCACTCTGGTATCGTACAAGAAAAATGGACATGAAGAACACAATGATGTTGCCTGCAAAATTTATTTTAAAAATGATCAATCAACGAGTGTTTTAACTAACCTAGATGGTGCAATATAGCTGATGCGTTGCACCGCCAAATCAGTTGTACAAATATATATACAGCAGCAGCTCCAATTCAAACACTGATTGTAGAAATACTAGTATACGACAGGAGCAAATGTAAACTGTAGTTGGCAATAAATCTAGAAAGGATCAAAGTGTGGCACCGTAATAACCTAAAGAGTAGCATTTTCGACACAAAACGAAAAGGAAATTTTAGTAATTTGCACTAGCGGTTATCCATTATAAAGAAGATGCCTGGGCAAGGCGCATTTGGGGGTTGGGACTATCGAACCTTTGTAATACAGCCGGTCCTCTCAGATCCGATGCCATTTTGGTCTTCAAACTCGTCCAAGAGATGTTCAGTATCATAGACAATCTGATTTATCTTCGCCATCCAATCCTGCACCTCCGTACGCGCCCTAAAATATCTCTCCACACTTAGCAGCACAACTTGCAACCCCGACAGAGTTCGCCACAGATGCGCCACGTGCTCGTCTACGCCCGAGGGTAGCTCCGACCGGCGAGCGTCGGAGGCCAACCGGCGTAGGAGCCGGTCAACGACGGCGCCGGCGGTGGCCATAAGGCATGTGGACTTGGCTTATGGATATTCCACGGTTTTGAACTGGGGGGTAGAGGCGAAGAAGAAGACCGTGTGTCCGTGTCCATTTAAGTCTGTCACGAGCTCATCCTAGCGAAGGGGATCGAAGAAGGGAAGGGGATGAGATCGAGACTTGGAGAAGGGGGAATTCTTTCCAAGGAGGAGGTACAGATTAGGTGAGAGGTTCAGAGTCTTGACATAATTTTCCACACACGCACATCTACTGGCTCTATAGCCAGGCCACACTTGGCAACTCGCCTTACAGGTGGGTCCGTGCCAGTAGGCAACGGGGCCCACCGAATCACACATCCACCGCATCAGGTCCTGGTGATGCCGGTGTGACATTCCCCTCTTCTTCAGAACGAGCGCCATCTTCAGAAGCGTCGCCATCTCCAGCCGCCGGCGCGTCCCAGGCTGCTGCTTGAGGAAAACGGCGGCGGAGTGTGTCGTAGTCCTCCCAAGTAGTCGCTGCCTCGCCGCTGCGCCATCGCACCTTGACTTGCACCAGAGCACTGGCTCCCCGCTTGACCATGCGGCGCTCGACAATCTCCACGGGTTCGTCGTCGTGGCCGGCAAGATCGGGTGGTCGGGGCAGCTCGGAGAAGACCGGTGTGTAGTTGGGGGTGAATGGCTTGAGCTGAGAGACGTGGAAGACGGGGTGGATCCTGCTGTCCGCCGGCAACTCCAGTTTGTACGCCAGCTTGCCGATCTTGTCCAGCACCACAAATGGCCCGAAGTACTTGTATGCTAGCTTGGCGCACGGTCTGTTCACCACAGACGATTGCGCGTAGGGCTGGAGCTTGAGGAGAACCGTGTCGCCCACCTCGAAGGAGCGCTCGGAGCAATGCTTGTCCGCCTGTTTCTTGAAGCGATGCTGGGCGCAAAGAATTTGCTCGCGCAGACGCACCGTGTGCAGTCCCAGGGCTCGCCGTCGATCATGGGCACCGTCTTGTTGTCCCAGAGTGTCATGGCGCCCAGGTTGGGTTCAACGCCATACAGAGCCTTGAAGGGGGTGCATTTGATTGAGGAGTGGAACGACGAGTTGTACCAGAATTCCGCTGTAGGTAGCCAGCGGCGCCATTGCCGGGGCGAGTCGTACACAGCGCAACGCAAGTACATCTCCATGCACTGGTTGACGCGTTCGCTCTAGTCGTCCGTTTGGGGGTGGTAAGCAGTGGAGAAAAGTAACTTGGTGCCCGCGCTGGCGAAGAGCTCGCGCCAGAGCGCGCTGGTGAAGACGCGGTCGCGGTCGGAGACGATGGAGCTGGGGATGCCGTGCAGCTTCACGATCTGATCCCAGAAGACTTTGGCGACCTGAGGAGCCTTGAATGGGTGTCGAAGCGGAATGAAGTGCGCAGATTTGGTCAACCGGTCCACGACTACCATGATGGAATCGAAGCCCTCTGACGATGGTAACCCTTCCACGAAATCCATGGTAAGGTCGCGACAGGGAGCAGTTGGCACGGGCAGGGGCGCGAGCGTGCCCGCCGGCTTGGACTGCTCGTGTTTGGCATGCTGGCACACGGAGCACTGCCGCACGTAGTCGGAGACGTCGGTCTTCAATCCGTCCCAGACGAAAAGCTTCTTGATGCGCTGGTAGGTGGCCGTCGCGCCGGAGTGGCCACCGAGCGCGCTGTCGTGCAGAGCGCTGATGATCTTGGTGCGGAGAGCCGTGTTCTTGCCGATCCACAAGCGCTCCTGCTTGCGGATGAGCCCTTTGTAGAGCTCGTAGCCGTCGCCATCGGGACTGTGGATCGCGAGGCGCGCCAGACAATCCTGCGCGTCGGCGTCCGTGGCGTAGGAGTTGGCCACCTCTTGCACCCATGCCGGCTGGCAGATGGAGAGAGCGTCGAGGTTCAGGGTCGCGCCCACTCGAGAGAGCGCGTCCGCGGCTCCGTTGTCGCTGCCGCGTCGGTAGCGGAACTAGAATTGCAGTCCCACTAGCTTGGCCATGGCCTTGCGTTGCAAGTCAGTGGCGAGCTGCTGATCTTGCAAGTTGCAGAGGCTCTTGTGATCTGTGACGGTGGTGAAGGGGCCCCGTTGCAAATACGCGCGCCATTTCTCGACGGCCATCATGACGGCGAGGAACTCCTTCTCATACGCCGACAGCTTCTGATTTCGCACTCCCAGGGCCTTGCTGAGAAACGCCACCGGGTGTCCATCTTGTGCCAGCACCGCGCCGACACCGGTGTCGCACGCGTCCGTCTCAATCGCGAACGGCCTTGTGAAATCTGGGAGCGCGAGCACCGGCGCAGTCACCATGGCGCGCTTGAGGAGGTCGAACGCCACCTGTGCCTGCTCTGTCCACTCGAAGCCCTTCTTGGTCAGTAAACTTGTGAGCGGCTTGGCAATGATGCCGTAGTGCGCAATGAACTTGCGGTAGTAGCGGGTGAGGCCGAGGAAGCCACGCAGCTCGGTGGCAGTTGTTGGGGTCGGCCATGCCACCATAGCTTGCGTCTTCTAGGGATTCGTGGCGACGTCGTCCTTAGAAATGATGTGGCCGAGGTAGGAGATGTTGTCTTGCGCGAAAGAGCACTTGGACTCCTTGGCGTACAGTTGGTGCTCGCGAAGCAGAGCGAGAACGAGACGAAGATGTTCCAGGTGCTCCTCCAGCGTTTCACTGAAGATCAAAATGTCATCCAAAAATATGATTACGAACTTGCGCACGTACTTGGCGAAGATTGCATTCATCAGGCACTGGAACGTGGTCGGCGCGTTCGTTAGCCGGAATGGCATGACCTTGAAGTGGAAGTGGCCATGGTGCGTCTTGAACGTCGTCTTCTCTTCGTCGCCCGTGCGCATGCGTATCTGGTGGTAACCAGCGCGGAGGTCCAGCTTGGAGAAGAATGCCGCTCCAGCCAGCTCGTCGAGCAGTTCGTCCACGATGGGCAGGGGAAATTTGTTCTTGACCGTGGCGTCGTTGAGCCGGCGATAGTCGACGCAAAAGCGCCAGGTGTCGTCCTTCTTCTTGACGAGCATCACGGGCGCAGCGAACGGGCTCATACTGTGTTCGATGACACCCGACTGGAGCATCTCTTGAACTTGGCGCTCGATCTCGTCCTTCTGCAAGGGCGAGTAGCGGTACGGGCGCGAGTTCGCGGGGCGCGCGTCGTCCACCAGGGTGATGGCATGATCGTAGCGGCGCTGAGGAGGCAGGCCCTTGGGTTCGGCGAACACATCAGCGAAGTCCGTCAGGACGCTCTGAACACTTGGTGGGATTTTGGTCGCCTGCGGCTCGGGTGAGCGGGGCAAATCCAGCACGGCCATGTACCAAATGTTGTTGCCGGCTTGCCATTTGCGCAATTGCTCTGGCTCGATCTCCTCCACCTGCTCATGCTGCTTCGGTCGAACACCTTGCAGGGTGATCATGGCGCTATGGTGCTCGAAGGTCAGCGTCTTATCGAGCCAGTGGCAACTCATCGGACTGAACTGCTCCAACCAGTCCATACCGAGCACGCCGTCGTAAGCACCCAACTCCAGTTGCCGCATATCGGTGGTGAAGGTGTGGCCCTGAATCCACCAGTTCAGACCTTGCACCATGCTGTTGCAGGTCATGCGCTCGCCGTTGGCCACGCGAACCTCCACTGTGGGCACTGGAACGGTTGGAGCGTGCACGCGCGCGGCGAGCGCCTTGGAGACGAAGCTGTGCGTGCTTTCTGAATCCACCAAAAGCAACATGACTTGATTGTCGACGAGCGCGCGCACACGAATGGTGCGCGGTGACTCGGTACCGGCGACCGCATGGGTGGAGAGCACGCAACATTCGGGCGCGGGGTCCTGATCCACTGGGGCGTCGAGCAAGTCCAGGGCGTGCACCGCGTCATCAGTAATCACTTCCCCATAGTCGCCTACTTGAATTGTGAGCAGTTGTGTGGCCGGCTTGCATCGATAGTCGCCGGAGTAGCGGTCGCCGCATTTGAAGCAGAGTCCGTTGGCGCGGCGATGCTCACGCAGTTGCCGTTCGCGCGCCAGGTCGTCGTTGGGGGCCGCCGCCCGGCCTGGGCACTCCCACAGCTCGGGCAGGAAGCGGCAGTGGTGGTGGGGTGGTGGAGGTTGCCCTGCCGGAATGATCTGTGGTCGAGCACGTTGCATGCCGGCCTCTTCTTCCACGATCCGGGCCAACACTGCTGCGCGCGTGATGCTTGACGGCTCTTGGAGGCGGACCGCAGCCCGCAAATCGTCGCGCAAACCCAGCAGGAACTGTGTGACGAACAACTTGGGGTTGAGCGACGCATCCAGGGTGAGCAGGTGGTACATGTGTGTCTCGAACGCCGTCTTGTACTCGGCGACGGTGCTGGTTCGGCGAAGTTGCAGCAACTTATGCATCTCCATCTCGAATTCATCCGATGCGAATTCGCTGATGATGGCCGCGGCGAACTCCTCCCACGTCGGCGAGCGATGTGTCTGCCGGTACGCCTGGTACCAGTGTGCGGCGTGGCCGTCGATGTAGAGCAAAGCCGTGGTCACCCAGCTGTGCAGGGGAATGCGGTACAGGTCGAAGTAGGTGATGCAGCGGTCGATCCAGAGGCTAGGCGCGTCGCCGTCGAAGTGTGGGAAGTCGTGCTTCGGCGGCTTGAATGTGTACTCCTCGCGCTGCCCGGTGTGCGCATCGCGGCCCGCCATGAACGCGGCGGTCTGTTCCTCGCCCCCGTACGGCATGGTGTGCCGCGTGGGCAACAGAGGAGGGCCGTTGTTGGCGAGGCGGACGGCTGGACCTTGAGGGCGAGATCCGCGGGCGTGCTCAAGCAACGTCACCAACGAGGCCTGGGTGTCGCCGTCGTGGTGGTCGGCGGTGTTCGGTCGGCGGCGCTCCGCTGCGGGCGGCGAAGGCGGAAGTTCGCGCTGCTGCTGGCGAACCTCGTCGATGTCTGCTTGGGTGAGGTCCAGTTGCTTGCGGATGTGCGCCAGATCCGCGGAGACCTGCGTATTGAACGCGATCTAGGCCTCGCGCTGCTTGTCGCTCGCAAGCGTGGTCTCGTCGAAGCGCTTCAGGAGCGCCTGCAGCATGGTCTTGAGCTCTCCCGTGGATTCCGTCATGGCGGTGATGATGTGGCGAGTCTGAGCGGAAGGTTTGCTGGGCGGCGCCGTCGCACTCGCTCCAAATCAAGCCAACCCCGCTAGGGATTTTGCGGATCTTGCCGGAGCAAGACCGCACCCGCAGTGGTGGATGTTACGGCTCGATCGAGAGGATATGAGTGGCAGCGAAAGAAAATTTTGGGGGGGCGAAACCTAGCTCTGATTACCAAATGTCACGAGCTCATCCTAGCGAAGGGGATCGAAGAAAGGAAGGGGATGAGATCGAGACTTGGAGAAGGGGGAATTCTTTCCAAGGGAGGAGGTACAGATTAGGTGAGAGGTTCAGAGTCTTAACATAATTTTCCACACACGCACACCTACTAGCTCCAGCTGGCTATATAGCCAGGCCACACTTGGCAACTCGCCTTACAGGTGGGTCCGTGCCAGTAGGCAGTGGGGCCCACCGAATCACACGTCCACCGCATTAGGTCCTGGTGATGCCGGTGTGACAAAGTCTGATCACAGTGGAAAGCGATAAAATTCCACAAATTCCAGTACTAATATCATGCATGTCAACTATAGACAATTTTGATAAGACACTATCCAAAACAGATCTGGACCTCAGACAGACGCGCTCGACACAGCCTTCAAGACCAACCATCGCCATGCTTCACCTGTTTGCATGCTTCACCTGTTTGCAGGAGGAGGATAACATTGATCACATCCTCGCCCAGTGTGCCTACGTGAGAGAGGTTTGGCACCGTTGTTTTGAAGCTCTTCAGGTGAACATCCAGATCCCACTTCAGATTGACACATTCAGAGATTAGTGGCTACCGAAAAGGAGGATTCTCTAGTAGAATCTTGCGTGGTTTCGACTCCTTCGTGATCGGGACAGCGTGGTCCCTATGAAAGCAGAGGAACGCAAGGGTATTTAACAGACAGCAAGACCAAAGATCACCGCTTGAACTAGTCACTCAGGTGCTTGCAGAGATTAGAGAGTGGAGACTTGCGGGTTTTGGTGTTGGAGGTTTAGATCCTTTTGTGAGAGAGTGACTTAGTGTGTGTAGCTGGTGTGGGTGTGGAGTTCTCCAGTCAGGTTGTTCGCAACCAGATTTGGCATCTTGTAACTACAACTCTCTGCCTTCTATAAAAATATGGTACGCCATTGGCGTACTCTCGAAAAAAATTGATAAGATGACGTAGAATTAAATGAAGAAAAAAGGTTGTTCCAATCTTGCTAATACACCTTCCCCTCCCCCCCCCCCCGCCATCTGAGTGAATGAACCCATGGTACTTAACATTGTTTTTTTCAAAAAGATCCGATCTATTATAAAGGTTCACCGGAAGTACAAAACACATAAAACATAATAAAATTACATCGAGGTTCATGGACCACCGAGCGACCATTGCCTCCCCAAGAACGAGCCGCCGACGCGCCGATATCGTCCCTCCTATACCGGAGCCGGACTGACCTTGTCGATGAAAGCCGGGAAGTTTGGGTGCACGTGCCCCTAAGGACCAGCTTCCCGGAGCCATAGTCGTCGTCGTTGAATCCATGAATTGATCTAAAGAATTTGACACTAAATATCGTCTTTACATACGCACGACGAGAAACCCTAACCTCGCCGCCCCGAGGAGCTGGCAGGAATCTACGCCAGAGCTCCGTCTAATCCGTCCCAGCGGATGAACTTGAGGATGATTGGAGCCCGGAAGACTGACTCGAAGAAGACGTGCCGCCATCCATCCAAACGCCGCCCCTGCGAGAACTAAAACCCTACTTGTCTACTAGCTGGAGACAAGTCAATAGAAACCCCCTCCCCGCCACCAACCGCCAGAGCAGCAGACAGAGGGGAGGAAAGCTTTTCCTAATCGCCTTACAAGAGGGGAAGAAAAGCAATCCTACTTAACAATGTTTATCTTCCGAGAGATATCCGCAGTTAATATGATCTTCCGAGGGTGATCGAGTCCAAGCGTGCCCAGAAGCAGACCACCAGACAATCTATGCTCTCATACAAGTAGTACAACAATACCTAGATTGGTCCAACTCTACGATCTCCTTCAACATGTCCGACCATCCAGATTTCATCCCTAATCCCGGGAAGAACGCCCTAGTGCTGAATCCAATCATCGAAGTACTCCAGCCCACAAAGGTGCTCATGGACGGCGGGAGCGACATCAACATCATCTATGGACACAATTAAGAAGATGGGCCTCCCTTTGACCGGCCTCCGGCCCTCACCGACGCACTCCCATGGTATCATACCAGGAAACACTAAAAAAAACTTCTGTGATGATACATGTTTGTCACAGTAGGTCACGTTTTCTGTCATGCATGTACATCCATGACGTTTTTATGACAGAATCAAGATAGTCATACATGTGCTATTGTAGAAGTGTTCCATGACAATAGCAAAATTATCATCATGGAAGTGTCCACTTCCATGACGATAAATGTTGCGTCATGGAAGTGTTTTCATCAAGGGTAACCGACACGTGGCATCCACCGTAATGGGTTGTCGTTAAGCTATTGGGTTCCAGTTTGGATCCGATAACCCGTTAACAGCCCGGACCAATGGGGATTTCCACGTGTAAAATTCTCATTCGCCGGAGGATCCACGTGTCGGCTCAGCGTTGGACAGATGTCATCCACTCATTGTTCGGGAGACGCCTATGATACATTGACACGTGGCAAAGCCCAACAATGGCCCATTTAGGTGAAAGAGGTCGGCCCAGTCAAAATTAGCAGGCCGGCCCATATAGGGCCTACTTGTGTCTGGTTTATTTAGGCCCACGACCCATACGAGATGTGCCAATTCGGCCCGTCAACGACCCGTTAACTATTTGACACCATTGCAGCACATCATCAGTTTGAGCCCGTTAACAGCCCGTTATATATTTGGGCTAGATATCGGCCCGACGTAGTTTCAGCCTGTTAACAACCCATTCAAGGGATGGGCCAATTTTCAGGACGTACGTCTTTCAGCCTTTTAGCAACCCATTTAAGTGTTGGGCCAATTTATAGCCCAGTATGTCTTTCAGCCTGTTAACGGCCCATAAAGGAGTTGGGCCATTTGCAGTCTAACCTGAGTTTTGGCCTCTTAACGGCCCATGCTCTTCATGGTCCAATACCAGCCCAGTTTCTCTTTCGGCCTGCTAAAGGCCCACAACACAGTTGGGCCATATACAGTCCGACCTGACTTTCAGCCTCTTAGCGGCCCATGCTCTTTATGGTCCAACACCAGCCCGCTGTCTCTTTCGGCCTGCTAAAGGCCCACAATACAGTTGGGCCATACATAGCCCAACCTTAGTATTGGCCTGTTAACGGCCCGTGAAATTGAATGGGCTCACTTATTGCCCGCTTCAATTTCGGCTTGTTAACGACCCGAGAGGTAACTCGGCCAAGCATTAACTGTTGGCTCATTTCAACTATAGCAGCCCAATAGAGCTTTCGGCCTAGTTACGGCTCATCAACTTATTGGGCCCACTAAAGTTCGAACATGTGTGTAGGCTCAATTAGACAAAGTCGATTTTGGCCCAGCTATAATTTGAGGCCATAACGATGAGCATTTATGGACAAGACCAAAACCGATCAATCAAAGGCCTAAAAGAATTTTGGCCCCTGTGAGCCCATTAGGGGGGCCCATTAAGGGCAGTGGGCCGCTATCCTTCATATAGGGCCCACGATGGTTCATGCCAGCTATTAATTTCACTGCTTTTTTGGCTTACTAGCGACTAGTTAGCTGGAATGCGAGGCCCGCTAAGCAAATGAATGGCATACAAGGAAAAACATTGCACATCCAATATATATTACAGGAAATTCCACTGGGCAATCAACGATTGATGCCAGTGCAAATAAATGAACAGAACTTAACGATCTACAACCTCACAATCTGCAACCTCAGCGCGGATGACGCCCATAAGCATGTGAGCAAGTTCTTCCTTCTTTGCTACACTGTCTCTGGAAACATTGATCAGTTGTTTTTGCGCAAGAATGTGCACCTCTGATTCCTCCATAATTTCCATCATTGCTTCAGCCAGTAATTGGTTCACAAACATACATTTTTTTCGTTGGATTTGAGACAGAGGAAACTGAATAGATTCAGATGGCGATTTTGGCAGTCTTGTATTATTGATAGTGGAGAGTGTCTCAACCACTTCATCATATCATAAATTAGGAGGGGAACCGAGCAGATTAATCAAGAGTTATTGCCATCTTACCTGCCCTAGATTTATTGGAAAGAAACAATGGGGTTGCCTTGCTGTTTTCAGAGTTTGTCTTCTTATCTTCAACAGCCTACACCAAATTAACACACTAGCATTGCTATCATTGGCCAGGTCAGATAATAGGAAAGCAACATTGACACAATGAATGTTTGGGCAACCAGACCACACCAGCCTACACCAAACTAACACAATATGTCACAGCTATCATCAGCCAGGTAAGGTAGTAGGAAAGCAACATTGACACAATAAATGATTGGGCAACCAGACCACGACACTACATTTTAGTAATGTGCATGATATGAGATAGTACACTCATGCAGCTCAGTATGCAAAACTACCAGGCAGTTTTCCTTACAAAAATCAACATTGTCGCCTTTAATTATAATTTTTCTACAAGTAAATTTAGATCAGATAAAGGTTGGATTGACGCCGATTAACAAAATACATGCTGATGTAAAAATATAGTGATATACAACAGGTACTTACATCAGCATTGGAGCACATAGAATTCCCGCAAGATACTTTCCTCGAGCATGATCCCAGTTTAGAAAGTCTTCTATCCTTTAAGCTTATTTTCTAAAAGAGAGATGGGTAAGAAACATGTAGAAAATGATCTGAATGCTATAAAATTTCATGATGCGAGGATACGCACACGCTTCTTAGAAAGGAGTTGACATATTTTTGCTGGACTGGAGCGGACTAGTTCTTTGGGCACTGAAATATGCTTATTATCAGGAGAAGTTGGGTTTCTCTGTGCTGGAGCAGTATCTATGAACACTGGAGTTGGTTTACTATCTCCTGGCGTTTGGATCTTTTGCAAAGACCTTGTTTGTAGCCCTTCAGATTCTAACATAGCCGTCTTCCCCTTGCATGCCTTATATAAAAGAATGGTGCTTCAATTATAAAACATGCTACGACAGAGAGATGGAAAGGTACTGAAGAATAGAAAGGCGTGACACATTGACATGTATTCAAATTATGCTGGCAAAGCTAGTCACACCTTTGTTAAAATTAATGTTTGTTATCGGAGGAGGTCTGCATGTTTGTCTCTATTGCTTGTTGATTACATACCTGACATCATGATGTAATGGTAAGTCATTTTTTTGTATAGTGTCACCGAATTATCAAGGCGGTGATGGCATTTTATTTTAGTTGAACTTCACAAAAAATTCTTAAGAGAAGAGGAAAGGTCGGGAATGGTTCAATCTTTCAGAAAATACTATGTGTGCCTTCCTGACATCGGCCGCTGTTGCCTTATTTATTCCTTCAAACAGGTGGTTAGAAACAGTCTTGCTACATTTTCCCATTAAGAAATTGGAATGCCTATACTTGTGAGTCTATGCTTCAACTAGTGCCACTTTTATAGTAATCACACTTTCAATATCTGTGCAAACATGGATGCTCGATTTTAGTGGAATTGCATAATACGTCACCAACGTGTCTATAATTTTTTATTGTTCCATGCTATTATGTTATCTATTTTGGATGTTTTATATGCATTAATATGCTATTTTATATTATTTTTGGGACTAACCTATTAACCTAGAGCACAATGCTAGTTTATGTTTTTCCTTGTTTTTGAGTTTTACAGAAAAGGAATATCAAACGAAGTCCAAACGGAATAAAACTTTCGCGATGATTTTTCTTGGACTAGAAGACACCCAGATGACTTGGGGAGGGGGTCAGAAGACTCATGAGGAGCCCACAAGCCCTCAGGGCACGCTCTAGGGGGCGCCCACTGGCTTGTGGACCCCTCGGGAGTCCCCCAACCCTAATCTTTGCACTATAAATTCCCAAATATTCCCCCAACATCAGAAGCGTCCACGAAAATACTTTTCCGCCGCCACAAGCTTCTGTTCCCGTGAGATCCCATCTTGGGGCCTTTTTCGGCACTCTGCCGGAGGGGGATTCGATCACGGAGGGCCTCTACATTAACCTTGCTGCCCTTTCGATGAAGTGTGAGTAGTTTACCACAGACCTACGGGTCCATAGCTAGTAGCTAGATGGCTTCTTCTCTCTCTATGATCTTCAATACGATGTTCTCCTCGATGTTCTTGGAGATCTATCCGATGTAATATTCTTTTGCGGTGTGTTTGTCGAGATCCAATGAATTGTGGATTTATGATCAGTTTATCTATGAATATTATTTGAGTCTTCTTTGAACTCTTTTATGCATGATTAAGATATCTTTGTATTTCTCTTCGAACTATCGGTTTGGTTTGGCCAACTAGATTGGTTTTTCTTGCAATGGGAGAGGTGCTTAGTTTTGGGTTCAATCTTGCGGTGTCCTCACCTAGTGACAGAAGGGGTAGCGAGGCACGTATTGTATTGTTGCCATCAAGGATAAAAAGATGGGTTTTATATGATATTGCTTGAGTTTATCCCTCTACATCATGTCATCTTACTTAAAGCGTACTCCATTCTTATGAACTTAATACTCTAGATGCATGTTGGATAATGGTCGATGTGTGGAGTAATAGTAGTAGATGTAGAATCGTTTCGGTCTACTTGTCACGGAAGTGATGCCTATATTCGTGATCATTGCCTTAGATATCGTCATAACTATGCGCTTTTCTATCAATTGCTCGACAGTAATTTGTTTACCCTCCGTATGTTTTCTTTTAAGAGAGAAGCCTCTAGTGAAACCTATGGTCCCCGGGTCTATTTTCCATCATATATTTTTAGATCTATAAACCAAAAAACCCAAAAATACTTTGCTGCACTTTATCTATATTTAGTTTAGTTTGCTCTTTTGTTTATCTTTTATACCTATCTCTATTAGATCTCACTCTTGTTCGTGTCTGTGAAGGGATTGACAACCCCTTTTTCGCGTTGTGTGCAAGTGTTTGTTAGTGTGTGTAGGTGCATATTTGGGGACTTGCTTGTGCCTCCTACTGGATTGATACCTTGGTTCTTAACTGGGGAAATACTTATCTCTACTTTGCTGTGTCACCCTTTCCTCTTCAAGGGAAAAATCAATGCAAGCTCAAGAAGTAGCAGGAAGAATTTCTGGCGCCGTTGCTGGGGAGGTTCTACATCAAGCCTACCAAGTACCTATCATAAACTCTCATCTCTTTCACATACATTATTTGCCATTTGCCTCTCGTTTCCCTCTCCCCCACTTCTAAAACGTTTTCAGAAAAACACAAAAATATTTGCCTTTTTATTCGCCTTCTTTCTGTATGCCTTTTTGCTCGTTTGATATCTTTGCTTGTATTGCTATGTGCCTTCTATTTGCTTGCATATTTGCTTGCTAAAAATCTATTGATATGGATCCACTTAAAGTTTTCTACTTGGATCATCTTCGATCCATATGTGCTCGTGCTGAAACCCCAACTAGTTTACTTGAGGGAAAATCATTAGATGAGCATGCTCATTTTGTGCGTCACCGTTTGTCTCAAAAAGGGGGACTCTTATGGAATCAAATAAATTGTTTGCTATGCTTGGAATCTATGTGAAATTTATGATTTTACTTGTTGCTCGGAGAACCCTAAAAAACACCTTGCCTACCTATGTGAGTTTAATGATAATGAAATCCTATCTTCTTATGCCAAAGGTGTTTATAGTTACTATGATATCGAACAAATTGAAGAATTTGTCGCTTTTAAGGGTGCTTATGAAGTTGCTTCTTTGATTGAAAAGTATGATATTACTCTCTACAAATCTGAAAATTTTGACATACTTAAATATTGCTATAGAAACTATGCTTCTAATGCCTATGTTAAAGAATTTATTGAGAGAATGTCCGCTGCTTTGGAAGAAAATAATGATATGCATGAATCTATAGATAATTATGATTCTATTGATTTGATTGAAATATCCCCCCTTGATGAACATGATGCTTGCTATTCTTATGGCCATGATGACAATATTAATTATGCTTATGGATATGAACTTGCTATAGTTCCTTATGTTAAACATGAAATTATTGCTATTGCACCCACACTTGATAGTTCCTTTAATGAAAAGCATGATTGCAATGATGTTATTATAAATTCTATTAATGTCAATTGTGCTAATAATATGCAAAACCCTAAGCTTGGGGATGCTAATTTTGCTATGTCCACTACTTATTGCAATGATCATGATTGGGGTGATAATGCTTTTTATGATCTTGAAATTTTATTTAAGCCTCATGATGAATATGTTTGTGATAATATTGAAAGTGAGTTTGGAAGAGTGTCGACTCTAGGTAATAATAATCCCACTATTTTGGAAGAGTGTCAACTTTGCATGCATGTCGATCATGAAGAGAAAATTTTATGTGATAGCTATATTGTTGAATTTGATTACGATCCTACATGTAATTATTATGAAAGAGGAAAATATGGTTGTAGAAATTTTCATGTTACTAAATTACCTCTGGTAATGTTGAGATTGATATTGTTTCTTTCTTCTTCCTTGCATATGCTAGTTTATGCTTGTCTTGATAAATCTTTTCCCTATAAAATGCCTATGCATAGGAAGTATGTTAGACTTAAACTTGTTTTCACAAGTTACATGATGCTCTCTTTGTGCTTCAATTTCTTGTCTTTCATGTGAGCATCATTAAAATTATCAACGCCTAGCTAAAAGGCTTTAAAGAAAAGCGCTTGTTGGGAGACAACCCAATATTTTTCTTTTCTATTTTTATGAGATTACACATTATTACTTCTGTAGTAATTTTGGTTTGGTGTCTCAATTAGTGTTTGAGCCAAGTAAGACCTTTGGGATGGTGTATGGTGATAGTTGATTTGATCTTGCTGAAAAACATAAACTTTTGCGTCCGGTAGTAGAATTATTTAAATTCACTGAAGCATGATAAAATTCTGATTTTACACAAGATTGATATACAAATTGTCTAGGTTGTCCTAATTTTTCAGAATTTTTGGAGTTTTAAAAGTATACGAAGTTTCCAGATTACTACAGACAGTTCTGTTTTTGACATATTATGTTTTCTATGTGTTGTTTGCTTATTTTGATGAATCTATGGGTAGTATCGGGGGGTATGAACCATGGAGAAGTTGGAATACATTAGATATTACACTGATATAAATTAAGAATGAGCTCACAACAGTACCTAAAGTGGTGATTTATTTTATTATACTAACGGATCTTACGAGTTTTCTGTTGAGTTTTGTGTTGTGAAGTTTTCAAGTTTTGGGTAAAGATTTGATGGACAACAGAATAAGGAGTGACAAGAGCCTAAGCTTGGGGATGCCCAGGGCACCCCAAGGTAATATTCAAGGACAACCATGATGGAAATATGCCCTCGAGGCAATAATAAAGTTGTTATTATTATATTTCCTTATTCATGATAAAGGTTTATTATTCATGCTAGAATTGTATTGATCGGAAACTTAAATACATGTGTGGATACATAAACAAATACCGTGTCCCTAGTAAGCCTCTACTAGACTAGCTCGTTGATCAAAGATGGTTAAGGTTTCCTAACCATGGACATGTGTTGTCACTTGATAACGAGATCACATCATTAGGAGAATGATGTGATGGACAAGACCCATCCGTTAGCTTAGCATATGATCATTCAGTTTATTGCTACTGCTTTCTTAATGATAAATACATATTCCTTCGACTATGAGATCATGCAACTCCCGGATACTGGAGGAATACCTTGTGTGCTATCAAATGTCACAACGTAACTGGGTGATCATAAAGACATGTATCTCCGAAGGCGTCTGTTGAGTTGGCATGGATCGATATTGGGATTTGTCACTCCGTGTATTAGAGAGGTATCTCTGGGCCCTCTCGATAATACAGATCATAAGAAGCTTGCAAGCAAAGTTACTAAGGAGTTAGTTACGAGATGATGTATTACGGAATGAGTAAAGAGACTTGCTGGCAACGAGATTGAACTAGGTATGAAGATACGGACGATCGAATCTCGGGCAAGTAACATACCGACAGACAAAGGGAATTACGTATGTTGTCATAAAGGTTCGACCGATAAAGATCTTCATAGAATATGTAGGAACCAATGTGGGCATCTAGGTCCCGCTATTGGTTATTGACCGGAGAGGCATCTCGGTCATGTCTACATCATTCTCGAACCCATAGGGTCCGCACGCTTAACGTTCGATGACGATATAGTATTATATGAGTTATGTGATTTGGTGACCGAATGTTGTTCGGAGTCTCGGATGAGATCATGGCATGACGAGGAGCTCCGGAATGGTCCGGAGGTAAAGATTGATATATAGGACGATGCTATTTGGTCACCGGAAAGGTTTCGGAATGTGTCGGGTAGTCATCAGATCACTGGAAGGGGTTGCAGGAGGCCCCAGGAGGTTATTGGGCCATATGGGCCAAAAGAGGGGAGCACACCAGCCCACAAGGGGCTGGCGCACCCCACCTCTAGGCCGTCGGCCCTAGGAAAGGAAAGGGGGAGGGCTAGCACACCATGATCCCCTCCTCCTCCCACCTATATATATATATATGTCTGGAGGGAGAGGGGCAACACACACCATGATCCCCAAGCCGTGTGCGGCGCCCCTCTCCCTCTAGTTCATCCTCGATCATATTCTCGTAGTGCTCGGCGAAGCCCTACGGAGATAGTTGCATCACCACCGTCACCACGTCGTCGTGCTGCCGGAACTCATCTACTACTTCGCCCATCTTGCTGGATCAAGAAGGCGAGGACGTCATCGAGCTGAACCTGTGCTAAACGCGGAGGTGTCGTACGTTCGGTACTTGATCGGGCGGATCGTGAAGGTATACGACTACATCAACCACGTCAATAAACGCTTCCGCTTAATGGTCTACGAGGGTACGTAGACACACTCTCCCGTCTCGTAGCTATGCATCTCCATGGATAGATCTTGCGTGTGCGTAGAATTTTTTTTGTTTTCCATGCAACGTTCCCCAATGGTGGTATCAGAGCCAGGTCTATGCATAGATGGTATGCATGAGTAGAACACAAAGAAGTTGTGGGTGGTTATGGTCATACTGCTTACCACCAAGGTCTTATTTTGATTCAGCGGTATCGTGGGATGAAGCGACTCGGACTAACCTTACATGTCCACGCACATGAGACCGGTTCCACCGACTGACATGCAACTTGTTTTGCATAAAGGTGGTTGGCGGGTGTCTGTTTCTCCTATTTTAGTTGAATCAAATTTGACTATGGCCGGTCCTTGAAGAAGGTTAGAACAGCAAACTTGATAATCACCATTGTGGTTTTGCGTAGGTAAGAATGGTTCTTGCTAGTTGCCCGTAGCAGCCACATAAAACTTGCAACAACAAAGTAGAGGACGTCTAACTTATTTTTGCCGGGTATGTTGTGATGTGATGTGGTCAAGACGTGATGTGATATACGTTGTTGTATGAGATGATCATGTTTTGTAAAATCGACAACCGGCAGGAGCCTTGGGGTTGTCTCTTAATTACTGTATGAAATGCAAGCACCATGTAATTGCTTTACTTTATCGCTATGCGTTGGCAATAGTTGGCGAGACGATCCCGACGCAACGATGGAGATTAAGGTATCGAGCCGATGATGATGGAGATCATGACGATGCTTTGAAGATGGAGATTAAAAGCATAATATGATGATGGCCATATCATGTCACATATTTTGATTGCATGTGATGTTTATCCTTTATGCATCTTATTTTGCTTAGAATGATGGTAGCATTATAAAATGATCCCTTCACTAAATTTCAAGATAAAAGTGTTCTCCCTGAGTATGCACCGTTGCCAAAGTTCGTTGTTTCGAAGCACCTCGTGATGATCGGGTGTGATAGAATCTACGTTCACATGCAATGGGTGCAAGACAGTTTTGCACATGCAGAATACTTGGGTTAAACTTGACGAGCCTAGCATGTACAAACATGCTCAGAACACTAGAGTCCGGAAGGTCGAACGTGAGTCATATAGTAGATATGATCAACATAGATATGTTCACCATTGATGACTACCGCATGTCACATGATGATCGGACATGGGTTAGTTGATTTGGATCATGTATCACTTAGATAACTTGAGGGATGTTAATTTAAGTGGGAGTTCATTAGTAATTTGATTAATTGAACTTAATTTATCATGAACTTAGTCTTAATAGTTTTTGCATATCTATGTTGTAGATCAATGGCCCGTGCTACCGTTCCCCTGAATTTTTATGCGTTCCTAGAGAAAGCTAAGTTGAAAGATGATGGTAGCAACTACACGGACTGGGTCCATAACTTGAGGATTATCTTCATTGTTGCACAGAAGAATTATGTCCTTGATGCACTGCTAGGTGACAGACCTGCTGCAGGAGCTACTGCAGATGTTATGAATGTCTGTCAGGCTCGATCTGATGACTACTCAATAGTTCAGTGTGCCATGCTTTACGGCTTAGAACCGGGACTTCAAAGACGTTTTGAACACCACAGAGCATATGAGATGTTCCTAGAGCTGAAGTTGATATTTCAAGCTAATGACCGGGTTGAGAGATATGAAGTCTCCAACAAGTTCTATAGCTGCAAGATGGAGGAGACCAGTTCTGTCAGTGAACACATACTCAAAATGTCTGGGTATCATAACCACTTGAATCCGCTAGGAATTGATCTTCCAGTTGAAAGTGTTATTGGCAGAGTTCTTTAGTCACTTCCACCAAGCTACAAAGGCTTCGTGATGAACTATAATATGCAAGGGATGACAAAAATGATTCCCGAGCTCTTCGCAATGCTTAAGGCCGCGGAGGTAGAAATCAAGAAGGAGCATCAAGTGTTGATGGTTAACAAGACCACTAGTTTCAAGAAAAATGGCAAGGGAAAGAAAGGGAACTTCAAAAAGAATGGCAAGCAAGTTGCTGCTCCCGTGAGGAAACCCAAAGCTAGACCCAAGCCTGAAACTGAGTGCTTCTATTGCAAAGGGAATGGTCACAGGAAGCAGAACTGCCCCAAATACTTGGCGGATAAGAAGGATGGAAAAGTGAACAAAGGTATATTTGATATACATGTTATTGATGTGTACCTTACTAATGCTCGTAGTAGCGCCTGGGTATTTGATACTAGTTTGGTTGCTCATATTTGTAAATTGAAACAGGAGTTGCGGAATAAACGAAGATTGGCTAAGGACGAGGTGACGATGTTGGAAATATGCCCTAGAGGCAATAATAAATGGTTATTATTATATTTCTTTGTTCATGATAATTGTCTATTGTTCATGCTATAATTGTGTTATCCGGAAATCGTAATACATGTGTGAATACATAGACCACAACGTGTCCCTAGTAAGCCTCTAGTTGACTAGCTCGTTGATCAACAGATAGTCATGGTTTCCTGACTATGGGCATTGGATGTCGTTGATAACGGGATCACATCATTAGGAGAATGATGTGATGGACAAGACCCAATCCTAAGCATAGCATAAAAGATCGTGTAGTTTCGTTTGCTAGAGCTTTTCCAATGTCAAGTATCTTTTCCTTAGACCATGAGATCGTGCAACTCCCGGATACCGTAGGAGTGCTTTGGGTGTGCCAAACGTCACAACGTAACTGGGTGACTATAAAGGTGCACTACGGGTATCTCCGAAAGTGTCTGTTGGGTTGGCACGGATCGAGACTGGGATTTGTCACTCCGTGTGACGGAGAGGTTTCTCTGGGCCCACTCGGTAATGCATCATCATAATGAGCTCAATGTGACTAAGGCGTTAGTCACGGGATCATGCATTGCGGTACGAGTAAAGAGACTTGCCGGTAACGAGATTGAACAAGATATTGGGATACCGACGATCGAATCTCGGGCAAGTAACATACCGATTGACAAAGGGAATTGCATACGGGATTGATTGAATCCTCGACATCGTGGTTCATCCGATGAGATCATCGTGGAACATGTGGGAGCCAACATGGGTATCCAGATCCCGCTGTTGGTTATTGACCGGAGAGGCGTCTCGGTCATGTCTGCATGTCTCTCGAACCTGTAGGGTCTACACACTTAAGGTTCGGTGACGCTAGGGTTGTAGAGATATGTGTATGCGGAAACCCGAAAGTTGTTTGGAGTCCCGGATGAGATCCCGGACGTCACGAGAGGTTCCGGAATGGTCCGGAGGTGAAGAATTATATATAGGAAGTCAAGTTTCGGCCACCGGGAAAGTTTCGGGGGTTACCGGTATTGTACCGGGACCACCGGAAGGGTCCCGGGGGTCCACCGGGTGGGGCCACCTATCCCGGAGGGCCCCGTGGGCTGAAGTGGGAAGGGAACCAGCCCCTAGTGGGCTGGGCGCCCCCCATGGGCCTCCCCCCATGCGCCTAGGGTTGCAAACCCTAGGGTGGGGGGGCTTCCCACTTGCCTTGGGGGGCAAGGCACCCCCTTGGCCGCCGCCCCCCACCCTAGATGGGTTTTGGCCGGCGCCCCCCCTTCCCAGGGGGCCTATATAAAGGGGGGAGGGAGGGCATCAACACTACATCCTTGGGCGCCTCCCTCCTCCCCTGCAACACCTCTCTCTCTCTCGTATAAGCTCGGCGAAGCCCTGCCGACATCCCGCTACATCCACCACCACGCCGTCGTGCTGCTGGATCTCCATCAACCTCTCCTTCCCCCTTGCTGGATCAAGAAGGAGGAGACGTCGCTGCACCGTACGTGTGTTGAACGCGGAGGTGCCGTCCGTTCGGCACTCGGTCATCGGTGATTTGGATCACGGCGAGTACGACTCCGTCATCCACGTTCATTGGAACGCTTCCGCTCGCGATCTACAAGGGTATGTAGATGCACTCCTTTCCCCTCGTTGCTAGTATACTCCATAGATGCATCTTGGTGAGCGTAGGAAAATTTTAAAATTATGCTACGATTCCCAACAGTGGCATCATGAGCCAGGCCTATGCGTAGTTACTATGCACGAGTAGAACACAAAGCAGTTGTGGGCGTTGAGTTTGCCAATTCTTCTTGCCGCTACTAGTCTTTTCTTGTTTCGGTGGTATTGTAGGATGAAGCGGCCCGGACTGACCTTACACGTACGCTTACGTGAGACAGGTTCCACCGATTGACATGCACTAGTTGCATAAGGTGGCTAGCGGGTGTCTGTCTCTCCTACTTTAGTCGGAACGGATTCGATGAAAAGGGTCCTTATGAAGGGTAAATAGAAATTGGCAAATCACATTGTGGTCATACGTAGGTAAGAAACGTTCTTGCTAGAAACCTACAAACCACGTAAAAACTTGCAACAACAATTAGAGGACGTCTAACTTGTTTTTGCAGCAAGTGCTATGTGATGTGATATGGCCAGAAGATGTGATGAATGATATATGTGATGTATGAAATTGATCATATTCTTGTAATAGGAATCACGACTTGCATGTCGATGAGTATGACAACCGGCAGGAGCCATAGGAGTTGTCTTTATTATTTTGTATGACTTGCGTGTCATTGAATAACGCCATGTAAATTACTTTACTTTGTTGCTAAACGCGTTAGCCATAGAAGTAGAAGTAATCGTTGGTGTGACGACTTCATGAAGACACAATGATGGAGATCATGATGATGGAGATCATGGTGTCATGCCGGTGACGAAGATGATCATGGTGCCCCGAAGATGGAGATCAAAGGAGCATAATGATATTGGCCATATCATGTCACTATTTGATTGCATGTGATGTTTATCATGTTTTTGCATCTTATTTGCTTAGAACGACGGTAGTAAGTAAGATGATCCCTTATAATAATTTCAAGAAAGTGTTCACCCTAACTGTGCACCGTTGCGAAGGTTCGTTGTTTCGAAGCACCACGTGATGATCGGGTGTGATAGATTCTAACGTTCGAATACAACGGGTGTTGACGAGCCTAGCATGTACAGACATGGCCTCGGAACACACGCAATACACTTAGGTTGACTTGACGAGCCTAGCATGTACAGACATGGCCTCGGAACACAGAGGACCGAAAGGTCGAGCATGAGTCGTATAGAAGATACGATCAACATGGAGATGTTCACCGATCTTGACTAGTCTGTCTCACGTGATGATCGGACACGGCCTAGTTAACTCGGATCATGTTTCATTAGATGACTAGAGGGATGTCTATCTGAGTGGGAGTTCATTAAATAATTTGATTATATGAACTTAATTATCATGAACTTAGTCTAAAATCTTTACACCATGTCTTGTAGATCAAATGGCCCACGTTGTCCTCAATTTCAACGCGTTCCTAGAGAAAACCAAGCTGAAAGATGATGGCAGCAACTATACGGACTGGGTCCGGAACCTGAGGATCATCCTCATAGCAGCCAAGAAAGATTATGTCTTAGAAGCACCGCTAGGTGAAGCACCAATCCCAGAGAACCAAGACGTTATGAACGCTTGGCAGCAGCATGCTGATGATTACTCCCTCGTTCAGTGCGGCATGCTTTACAGCTTAGAACCGGGTCTCCAAAAGTGTTTTGAGAAACATGGAGCATATGAGATGTTCGAGGAGCTGAAAATGGTTTTCCAAGCTCATGCCCGGGTCAAGAGATATGAAGTCTCCGACAAGTTCTTTAGCTGTAAAATGGAGGAGAATAGTTCTGTTAGTGAGCACATACTCAGAATGTCTGGGTTGCACAACCGCTTGTCTCAGCTGGGAGTTAATCTCCCGGATGATGCGGTCATTAACAGAATCCTCCAGTCGCTTTCACCAAGCTACAAGAGCTTTGTGATGAACTTCAATATGCAGGGGATGGAAAAGACCATTCCCGAGGTATATTCAATGCTGAAATCAGCGGAGGTGGAGATCAGAAAAGAACATCAAGTGTTGATGGTGAATAAAACCACTAAGTTCAAGAAGGGCAAGGGTAAGAAGAACTTCAAGAAGGACGGCAAGGGAGTTGCCGCGCCCGGTAAACCAGTTACTAGGAAGAAGTCAAAGAATGGACCCAAGCCTGAAACTGAGTGCTTTTATTGCAAGGGAAGTGGTCACTGGAAGCGGAACTGCCCCAAATACTTAGCGGACAAGAAGGCTGGCAACACCAAAGGTATATGTGATATACATGTAATTGATGTGTACCTTACCAGTACTCGTAGTAGCTCCTGGGTATTTGATACCGGTGCGGTTTCTCATATTTGTAACTCAAAACAGGAACTGCGGAATAAACGGAGACTGGCAAAGGACGAGGTGACGATGCGCGTCGGGAATGGTTCCAAGCTCGATGTGATCGCCGTCGGCACGCTACCTCTGCATCTACCTACGGGATTAGTTTTAAACCTCAATAATTGTTATTTAGTGCCAGCTTTGAGCATGAACATTGTATCTGGATCTCGTTTAATTCGAGATGGCTACTCATTTAAATCCGAGAATAATGGTTGTTCTATTTATATGAAAGATATGTTTTATGGTCATGCCCCGCTGGTTAATGGTTTATTCTTGATGAATCTCGAACGTGATGTTACACATATTCATAGTGTGAATACCAAAAGATGTAAAGTTGATAACGATAGTCACACATACTTGTGGCACTGCCGCCTTGGTCACATTGGTGTCAAGCGCATGAAGAAGCTCCACGCAGATGGACTTTTGGAGTCTCTTGATTACGAATCATTTGACACGTGCGAACCATGCCTCATGGGTAAGATGACCAAGACTCCGTTCTCCGGAACAATGGAGCGAGCAACCAACTTATTGGAAATCATACATACCGATGTGTGCGGTCCAATGAGTGTTGAGGCTCGCGGAGGATATCGTTATGTTCTTACTCTCACTGATGACTTAAGTAGATATGGGTATGTCTACCTAATGAAACACAAGTCTGAAACCTTTGAAAAGTTCAAGGAATTTCAGAGTGAGGTTGAGAATCAACATGACAGGAGAATAAAATTCTTACGATCAGATCGTGGTGGAGAATATTTAAGTCACGAATTTGGTGCACACTTAAGGAAATGTGGAATAGTTTCACAACTCACGCCGCCTGGAACACCTCAGAGAAACGGTGTGTCCGAACGGCGTAATCGCACTCTATTTGATATGGTGCGATCTATGATGTCTCTTACCGATTTACCACTCTCATTTTGGGGTTATGCTTTAGAGACTGCCGCATTCACTTTAAATAGGGCTCCGTCGAAATCCGTTGAGACGACACCGTATGAATTATGGTTTGGGAAGAAACCTAAGCTGTCGTTTCTAAAAGTTTGGGGATGCGATGCTTATGTCAAGAAACTTCAACCTGAAAAGCTCGAACCCAAGTCGGAGAAATGCGTCTTCATAGGATACCCTAAGGAAACTATTGGGTATACCTTCTACCTCAGATCCGAAGGCAAGATCTTCGTTGCCAAGAACGGGTCCTTTCTGGAGAAGGAGTTTCTCTCGAAAGAATTGAGTGGGAGGAAAGTGGAACTTGATGAGGTGATAGTCACCCCTTCCGTACCGGAAAGTAGCGCAGCGCGGGAAAATGTTCCTGTGGTGCCTACACCGACTGGGGAGGAAGTTAATGATGATGATCATGAAGCTTCGGATCAAGTTGCCACTGAACTTCGTAGGTCCACAAGGACACGTTCCACACCAGAGTGGTACGGCAACCCTGTCCTGGAAATCATGTTGTTAGACAACGGTGAACCTTCAAACTATGAAGAAGCGATGGCGGGCCCGGATTCCGACAAATGGCTAGAAGCCATGAAATCCGAGATAGGATCCATGTATGAAAACGAAGTATGGACTTTGACTGACTTGCCCGATGATCGGCGAGCCATAGAAAATAAATGGATCTTTAAGAAGAAGACAGACGCGGATGGTAATGTGACCATCTACAAAGCTCGACTTGTCGCTAAGGGTTATCGACAAGTTCAAGGGGTTGACTACGATGAGACTTTCTCACCCGTAGCAAAGCTGAAGTCCGTCCGAATCATGTTAGCAATTGCCGCATACTATGATTATGAGATATGGCAGATGGACGTCAAAACGGCATTCCTTAATGGCTTCCTTAAGGAAGAGTTGTGTATGATGCAGCCGGAAGGTTTTGTCGATCCTAAGAATGCTAACAAAGTATGCAAGCTCCAGCGCTCAATTTATGGGCTGGTGCAAGCATCTCGGAGTTGGAACATTCGCTTTGATGAGATGATCAAAGTGTTTGGGTTTACACAGACTTATGGAGAAGCCTGTGTTTACAAGAAAGTGAGTGGGAGCTCTGTAGCATTTCTCTTATTATATGTGGATGACATATTATTAATGGGAAATGATATAGAATTCTTGGAAAGTATAAAGGCCTATTTGAATAAGTGTTTTTCAATGAAGGACCTTGGAGAAGCTGCTTATATATTAGGCATCAAGATCTATAGAGATAGATCGAGACGCCTCATTGGTCTTTCACAGAGTACATACCTTGACAAGATATTGAAGAAGTTCAATATGGATCAGTCCAAGAAGGGGTTCTTGCCTGTATTGCAAGGTGTGCAATTGAGCACGGCTCAATGCCCGACCACGGCAGAAGATATAGAAAAGATGAGTGTCATCCCCTATGCCTCGGCCATAGGGTCTATTATGTATGCCATGCTGTGTACCAGACCTGATGTAAACCTTGCCGTAAGTTTGGTAGGAAGGTACCAAAGTAATCCCGGCATGGAACACTGGACAGCGGTCAAGAATATCCTAAAGTACCTGAAGAGGACTAAGGATATGTTTCTCGTTTATGGAGGTGATGAAGAGCTCGTCGTAAAGGGTTACGTCGACGCTAGCTTCGACACAGATCTGGATGACTCGAAGTCACAAACCGGATACGTGTATATTTTGAATGGGGGAGCAGTAAGCTGGTGCAGTTGCAAGCAAAGCGTCGTGGCGGGATCTACATGTGAAGCGGAGTACATGACAGCCTTGGAGGCAGCGCAGGAAGCAGTCTGGATGAAGGAGTTCATTACCGACCTAGGGGTGATTCCCAATGCGTCTGGCCCGATGACTCTCTTCTGTGACAACACTGGAGCTATTGCTCTTGTGAAGGAGCCCAGGTTTCACAGGAAGACCAGGCATATCAAGCGTCGCTTCAACTCCATTCGTGAAAGTGTTCAAAATGGAGACATAGATATTTGTAAAGTACATACGGACCTGAATGTAGCAGATCCGTTGACTAAACCTCTCCCTAGGGAAAAACATGATCAACACCAGGACGCAATGGGTGTTCGATTCATCACAATGTAACTAGATTATTGACTCTAGTGCAAGTGGGAGACTGTTGGAAATATGCCCTAGAGGCAATAATAAATGGTTATTATTATATTTCTTTGTTCATGATAATTGTCTATTGTTCATGCTATAATTGTGTTATCCGGAAATCGTAATACATGTGTGAATACATAGACCACAACGTGTCCCTAGTAAGCCTCTAGTTGACTAGCTCGTTGATCAACAGATAGTCATGGTTTCCTGACTATGGGCATTGGATGTCGTTGATAACGGGATCACATCATTAGGAGAATGATGTGATGGACAAGACCCAATCCTAAGCATAGCATAAAAGATCGTGTAGTTTCGTTTGCTAGAGCTTTTCCAATGTCAAGTATCTTTTCCTTAGACCATGAGATCGTGCAACTCCCGGATACCGTAGGAGTGCTTTGGGTGTGCCAAACGTCACAACGTAACTGGGTGACTATAAAGGTGCACTACGGGTATCTCCGAAAGTGTCTGTTGGGTTGGCACGGATCGAGACTGGGATTTGTCACTCCGTGTGATGGAGAGGTTTCTCTGGGCCCACTCGGTAATGCATCATCATAATGAGCTCAATGTGACTAAGGCGTTAGTCACGGGATCATGCATTGCGGTACGAGTAAAGAGACTTGCCGGTAACGAGATTGAACAAGGTATTGGGATACCGACGATCGAATCTCGGGCAAGTAACATACCGATTGACAAAGGGAATTGCATGAGGGATTGATTGAATCCTCGACATCGTGGTTCATCCGATGAGATCATTGTGGAACATGTGGGAGCCAACATGGGTATCCAGATCCCGCTGTTGGTTATTGACCGGAGAGGCGTCTCGGTCATGTCTGCATGTCTCCCGAACCCGTAGGGTCTACACACTTAAGGTTCGGTGACGCTAGGGTTGTAGAGATATGTGTATGCGGAAACCCGAAAGTTGTTCAGAGTCCCGGATGAGATCCCGAACGTCACGAGAGGTTCCGGAATGGTCCGGAGGTGAAGAATTATATATATGAAGTCAAGTTTCGGCCACCGGGAAAGTTTCGGGGGTTACCGGTATTGTACCGGGACCACCGGAAGGGTCCCGGCGGTCCACCGGGTGGGGCCACCTATCCCGGAGGGCCCCGTGGGCTGAAGTGGGAAGGGAAGCAGCCCCTAGTGGGCTGGGCGCCCCCCCATGGGCCTCCCCCCATGCGCCTAGGGTTGCAAACCCTAGGGTGGGGGGGCTTCCCACTTGCCTTGGGGGGCAAGGCACCCCCTTGGCCGCCGGCCCCCACCCTAGATGGGTTTTGGCCGGCGCCCCCCCTTCCCAAGGGGCCTATATAAAGGGGGGGAGGGAGGGCAGCAACACTACAGCCTTGGGCGCCTCCCTCCTCCCCTGCAACACCTCTCTCTCTCGTATAAGCTCGGCGAAGCCCTGCCGACATCCCGCTGCATCCACCACCACGCCGTCGTGCTGCTGGATCTCCATCAACCTCTCCTTCCCCCTTGCTGGATCAAGAAGGAGGAGACGTCGCTGCACCGTACGTGTGTTGAACGCGGAGGTGCCGTCCGTTCGGCACTCGGTCATCGGTGATTTGGATCACGGCGAGTACGACTCCGTCATCCACGTTCATTGGAATGCTTCCGCTCGCGATCTACAAGGGTATGTAGATGCACTCCTTTCCCCTCGTTGCTAGTATACTCCATAGATGCATCTTGGTGAGCGTAGGAAATTTTTTAAAATTATGCTACGATTCCCAACAGACGATGCGCGCCGGGAATGGTTCCAAGGTAGATGTGATCGCCGTCGGCACGCTACCTCTACATCTACCTCCGGGATTAGTTTTAGACCTCAATAATTGTTATTTGGTGCCAGCGTTGAGCATGAACATTATATCTGGATCTTGTTTATTGTGAGACGGTTGTTCATGTTAAGTCAGAGAATAATGGTTATTCTATTTATATGAGTAATATCTTTTATGGTCATGCACCTTTGATGAATGGTGTATTCTTGTTAAATCTCGATCGTAGTGATACACATATTCGTAATATTGATGCCAAAAGATGCAAAGTTGATAATGATAGTGCAACATACTTGTGGTACTGTCGTTTAGGTCATATTGGTGTAAAGCGTATGAAGAAACTCCATGCGGATGGACTTTTGGAATAACTTGATTATGAATCATTTGATACTTGCGAACCATGCCTCATGGGCAAGATGACTAAAATTCCGTTCTCTGGAACAGTTCCGAGCTAATGACTTATTGGAAATAAAACATACCAATGTATGCGGTCCAATGAGTACTGATGCACACGGCGGGTATCGTTATTTTCTGACTTTCGCAGATGATTTGAGTAGGTATGGTTATATCTACTTGATGAAACACAAGTCTGAAACATTTGAAAAGTTCAAAGAATTTCAGAGTGAAGTGGAGAATCATTGTAACAAGAAAATAAAGTTTCTACGATCTGATCGTGGAGGCAAATATTTGAGTTACGAGTTTGGCCTTCATTTAAAATAATGTGGAATTATTTCACAACTCACGCCACCTGGAACACCACAACGTAATGGTGTGTCTGAACGTCGTAACTATACTTTATTAGATATGGTGCATTCTATGATGTCTCTTACCGATCTGCCTTTATAATTTTGGGGTTATGCATTAGAGATAGCCGCATTCACGTTAAATAGGGCACCGTCTAAATCTGTTGAGATGACACCGTATGAACCATGGTTTGGCAAGAAACCTAAGTTGTCGTTTCTTAAAGTTTGGGGATGCGACGCTTATGTCAAAAGGCTTCAGCCTGATAAGCTCGAACCCAAATCGAAGAATTGCGTCTTCATATGATACCCTAAGGAAACTATTGGGTACACCTTCTACCACAGATCCGAAGGCAAGATCTTTGTTGCCAAGAATGACTCCTTTCTAGAGAAGGAGTTTCTCTCGAAAGAAGTAAGTGGGAGGAAAGTAGAACTTGATGAGGTAATTGTACCTGCTCTCGAGATGGAAAGTAGCACATCAGAGAAAACCGTTCCCATGATGCCTACACCAACTAGAGAGGAAGCTAATGATAATGATCATGAAACTTCAGATCAAGTTACTACTGAACCTTGTAGGTCGACAAGAACATGTTTCGCACCAGAGTGTGCTACTTCTTGAGCTTGCATTGGTTTTTCCCTTGAAGAGGAAAGGGTGATGCAGCACAGTAGAGATAAGTATTTCCCTCAGTTAAGAACCAAGGTATCAATCCAGTAGGAGAAACGCGCAAGTCCCCAATAGATGTACCTACACAAACAATCAAACACTTGCACCCAATGCGATAAAGGGGTTGTCAATCCCTTCACAGTCACTTGCAAAGGTAACAACTGATAGAGATAAATAAAACTAAACAAAAGATAAAATATTTTTGGGTTTTTTGGTTTATAGATCTGAAAATAAAAGATTGCAAAATAGTAGATCGGAAACTAATATGATGGAAAATAGTAGATCGGAAACTAATATGATGGAAAATAGACCCGGGGGCCATAGGTTTCACTAGAGGCTTCTCTCATGAAGGCAAATAATACGGTGGGTGAACAAATTACTGTCGAGCAATTGATAGAAAAGCGCAAAGTTATGACGATATCCAAGGAAATGATTATGAAATATAGGCATCACGTCCGTGTCAAGTAGACCGACTCCTGCCTGCATCTACTACTATTACTCCACACATCGACCGCTATCCAGCATGCATCTGGAGTATTAAGTTCATAAAGAACGGAGTAACGCCCTAAGTAAGATTATATGATGTAGAGGAATTAACTCAAGCAATATGATGAAAACCCCATCTTTTTATCCTTGATGGCAACAATTCAATATGTGTCTCGCTACCCCTACTTTGTCATTGGGTGAAATCACGCAAGATTGAACCCAAAGCTAAGCACCCACTGGTGCGCGTCGGTCCTAAACAAACGGTTTAAAACCCCTTTCCACGACGGCATTTGGAACCGTCGCCAAGTGAGTATGGGCGACAGAGCGGTCCTTCCCACACGACCCAGAAACCGTCGGGGATAGGCCCCCCTACAGTACTCCTACTGGTTTCTGCTCGCATTGCCATCACAGTCGGTATTCTGTGGTGCTACGTTTACGATGTGCAGCCCATCACAAACGGTTCACTATTATAGAACGTGTATGAAGCGCAGCCCATCACAAATGGTTCACCGTTAAGAAGATTAGCTAATCGTCGTACGAGTGTCGGACAGGATTACGAAACGTCGGACCGTCGTAACATCGTCGTACACGACAACTATCGCACACACTATTCTGTGGTGCAACGTTTACGATGCATACTTCATCAGAAACAGTTCATGGTTGCGAATCGTGTACGATAAGGCAACTAACACAAATGTTTAGTTTGCCCGCACTGTTTGTGATATTGTCTGACATCGCACACGCTTTGCAAACGGCAACTGTGTGCATGCTTGCACACGTTTCCTCTCTGTGAACCGTCTCCGATTATGGTGCATATCGCAAACATTTGTGTTTTACCAACCGTGTGTGCAGTAACAACCTGGAGAGCGTAATTTCACTGTAATTTAATTGCTGCTTTTCCAAATTGTCTTGGATTTGAATTTGAATGTATGCTACAACTTTATTCATATCCATAAGGTTCAAACAACCAATGCATTATTCGATTCATAGGTACATCTGTTCAAGAATTACATAAGAACCAAATAAGGAATGATGAACCACAGTTGTATACTTGTACTATTAAAGACAGTAAAGAAAGAGGCGAAATATATTCTGGTTGCTGAACAAGGTGAAGCGGAATGCCCATATTGTGCCCTCCTCCATGCAGAAGGCACGCACGGCTCTAGTCCAACCCCTTGTGATGGCCGACCGCCCATCCTTCACGGTCTTCATGAAAACATCTAGACAATCATCGTGTTCTGGTAGAAATACTTTAACCTTTGCATGCCCACCAATCATGTAGTTTGAGAGGTAATCTTGAGTAAACTGCTTTGGCAACCACTGCAAAGGAAGATTCAGACATTGTCATCTAACACAACTCATTATGGGCAGTAAAAAGAAGGCTGCAGAGTTCTTACTTACCATCCTGCAGTTCGTTGTTGTCTTGGATAAAGTGTAAACAAATAGTTTAATTGCCATCTTTGGACCCATTTTACTAACAATCTTTATCAGCTTCCTCACTTGATGCTGGTTCATCGATATCTCATTGCCCCATACGCAGGAAGGGTCGAAACGCGGATCTTTACCAATGACATATGTACCTAAAAGCACCAAGTTAATATTAGAAGCTAAACAGCAATTGCACAATGATGTAGTATAACACTCTTTTATAATATGTCTATATACATCCGTATGTGGTATTCCATTTGAAATCTCTAAAAATACAAATATTTAGGAATGGAGGGAGTATCTTATAACATCCAATATACTCACATATTAGATGAATTAACATCTTATATGTTGGAAATATGCCCTAGAGGCAATAATAAATGGTTATTATTATATTTCTTTGTTCATGGTAATTGTCTATTGTTCATGCTATAATTGTATTGTCCGGAAATCGTAATACATGTGTGAATAAATTGACCCCAAAGTGTCCCTAGTAAGCCTCTAGTTGACTAGCTCGTTGATCAACAGATAGTCATGGTTTCCTAACTATGGACATTGGATGTCATTGATAACGGGATCACATCATTAGGAGAATGATGTGATGGACAAGACCCAATCCTAAGCATAGCATAAAAGATCGTGTAGTTTCGTTTGCTAGAGCTTTTCCAATGTCAAGTATCTTTTCCTTAGACCATGAGATCGTGCAACTCCCGGATACCGTAGGAGTGCTTTGGGTGTGCAAAACGTCACAACGTAACTGGGTGACTATAAAGGTGCACTACGGGTATCTCCGAAAGTGTCTGTTGGGTTGGCACGGATCGAGACTGGGATTTGTCACTCCGTGTGACGGAGAGGTATCTCTGGGCCCACTCGGTAATGCATCATCATAATGAGCTCAATGTGACTAAGGCGTTAGTCACGGGATCATGCATTGCGGTACGAGTAAAGAGACTTGCCGGTAACGAGATTGAACAAGGTATTGGGATACCGACGATCGAATCTCGGGCAAGTAACATACCGATTGACAAAGGGAATTGCATACGGATTGATTGAATCCTCGACACCGTGGTTCATCCGATGAGATCATCGTGGAACATGTGGGAGCTAACATGGGTATCCAGATCCCGTTGTTGGTTATTGACCGGAGAGGCGTCTCGGTCATGTCTGCATGTCTCCCGAACCCGTAGGGTCTACACACTTAAGGTCCGGTGACGCTAGGGTTGTAGAGATATATGTATGCGGAAACCCGAAAGTTGTTCGGAGTCCCGGATGAGATCCCGGACGTCACGAGAGGTTACGGAATGGTCCGGAGGTGAAGAATTATATATAGGAAGTCAAGTTTCGGCCACCGGGAAAGTTTCGGGGGTTACCGGTATTGTACCGGGACCACCGGAAGGGTCCCGGGGGTCCACCGGGTGGGGCCACCTATCCCGGAGGGCCCCGTGGGCTGAAAGTGGAAGGGAACCAACCCTTAGTGGGCTGGGGCGCCCCCCTTGGGCCTCCCCCCATGCGCCTAGGGTTGGGAACCCTAGGGGGGGGAGCTTCCCCCTTGCCTTGGGGGGCAAGGCAACCCCTTCCCCCCTTGGCCGCTGCCCCCCCTTGGAGATCCCATCTACCAGGGCCGGCGCACCCCCCCAGGGGCCTATATAAAGGGGGGGGGAGGGAGGGCAGAAAACAACAGCCTTGGGCGCCTCCCTCCTCCCCTGCAACACCTCTCTCTCTCTCGCAGAAGCTCGGCGAAGCCCTGCCGGAGACCCGCTACATCCACCACCACGCCGTCGTGCTGCTGGATCTCCATCAACCTCTCCTTCCCCCTTGCTGGATCAAGAAGGAGGAGACGTCGCTGCACTGTACGTGTGTTGAACGCAGAGGTGCCGTCCGTTCGGCACTCGGTCATCGGTGATTTGGATCACGGCGAGTACGGCTCCGTCATCCACGTTCATTGGAACGCTTCCGCTCGCGATCTACAAGGGTATGTAGATGCACTCCCTTCCCCTCGTTGCTAGTACACTCCATAGATGCATCTTGGTGAGCGTAGGAAAATTTTAAAATTATGCTACGAATCCCAACATTATATTATGGGCTGGAAGGAGTTTAGTTCATTCTTACAAATTATCTGCTGTTGTATCCACGGGTTACAGTTAGTTTGAGCTAGTTCGGGCTCAAATAGCCCTAAAGTATATCTAAACATGAGGGCTAGTTTGAGCTAGTTGCATCTATAACCCACCCAAAAAACTAGTATATATCCAACCCAAGAGGTGCTAATTGGAGCTAGTTCTCCGAGTGCATTTATTGTCAATCTAACCCTGCCATCCAAACAACTCTTTGGATGGAGTTAGTTCAGGGTTAGTAATGAGCTAGAAACTAACTCTAACGTCTAGCTAAGTTGAGTATCCAAACAGGGTTGTGTTGTTGCTGTTGCTACTACTGCTCTTCTACGTATATCTAGACATCATTAGAACATTAATGTAACACTCTTCCTTGTTGCTATGTAGCCTAGGATTGCATATTTAGACATTAAGTACAGTGCATGTTGCTATGTAGCCTCAGATATATTACATATGGCCCTAGTTAACCTAAGGAAAATGTGTTGCAGATATATTCAGTTAAAAGTCCGATTCACCGATTAGTCCCTTATCACCCGCCGGCCTATATGGTACCAGCTACCGATATCCTGAACAGTGAGCAGATATAAGACATGGGATGAAACTAACCTCGATGGAAAACAATAGTCGTTCCCAAAATTGTCCAGTGTAGGTACATCAAGAAGCATGTTAAGCACAGCAGGCTAAACATCAACCAAAATTACACATGGCAGACAAAATAATCTCCAAAAGATAGCTTCAGTGTGCAGGTTTAAGCACGCTAGTAAAGCAAAACAAGTGGAAAGGTGTGCTAACTGCAACAGGCCTAACATTTAACAACAAGCAAACATGGTCATTCAAACTGGTATTGTGCTGGTCTAAGTACACTGGTTATGGTTAAATAAAAATGGAAAGGCGTGTTAACTACAAGATGCAGCAACCAAATGTAGTCATTCATAGTGGTATTGTTGAAACTGGTACTGATGAAATTGAACTGCACAGTTCATACTTGCACATATAGAACATCACATTGTGAATAACTGGAATAAACAAGGTATACTACGAACAACCAAAGATAGCATTTGAAACTGAAGATATGCTAACTACAAACAACCGAACAATCAAAAAACTTTAAAAGAGGCATATGCTAGCTATAACAGGCTTAACAGCAAGCAAATATATACATTCCTATTGGTATGTTTAAAACTGGATTGATGAAATGTACTGCATAGTAAATAATTGCACATATAGAGCATCACATTGTGAACAACTGAAATAAACAAATCATGGGTTTCCTCACTTGTCACAGATGGGCTCGTTCCCGTGGGAAGAGCACGGACCCTGGATGCGCTCCATGTTGTCGCAGATGGGCTCCTTCCCCTTGGAAGAGCATGGCTGCAGGGTGCCCTCCCTGATGTCGCAGACGGGCGCTTTCCCCTTGGAAGAGCAGATGGGCTCTTTCCCCTTGGAAGAGCCGTAGAGGGTGCCCTCCTCATGGTCGCCGTCGATGAGGTCTGACTTGGAAGCTGTTGATCCCAAGCCAGTGTCGCAGAACGTGTCCTTCAGAAATGACAAAAGGGGCTCGATGGCGATGTAGAATGGCAAATTGTTGACAGCGAGCCAGAGGAGATCAGCGGCGGGGCCATGGATGAGATCGACGGCGGTTGAACCCGAGGGGTTGGGGGTGGGCCACTTAACCTGTGACACAACCCGCCTCAGGGCGTCGCTGTCGATGACCTCGATGTCGTAGCCGGTGGATGAGACATGCCCGCACACTCTAGCCCGCTGCTTGAGTGCCTGCCGCCAGTAATGGTCATCAGCTTCCTCGGCGACGTTGGGCGAAGAGACCGCTATACACCTCTTTTGGGCCAGTCGCTCCTCGAGCTCCACGGGAAGCGTAGCAAGGCTTAGGCTGCGACGCTCTGGAGTGGGGGATGGGGATGGGTATCTGTGGGAAATGGGGCGTTTGGCAGGCGTCATCTAAGAAACTCAGGGCGGCCTGGGTATGGAGATCGGTGGGTAAGTTGCACGGGCAAACCGGCAGATGTTGACAATGGAGGCCTTGCGGTGGCGGCGGCAGTGGCGGCGGCGGCAGCGACGGCGGGGACTTTGCTAGGGTTTCGAGCGAGGGAGGGTGTGTGTGTGTGCGCGCGCGCACGCCCGAGGAGGTTTTGGTGTGTGTGTGTGTGTGTGGAGGGGGCGCGGGGTGTTTGAGGAAATGACGCGGGTACTGAAAATTTTACTACGCGGGAGTCAAACGCGGGAGTGAAATGCCAGGCTATTGAAAATTTTGATGATAGTGCATCGCACACGGTCCGGAGATAACAACCGTGTGTTATGAAACAGAAAAACCCTCGAGGCGAGCAGATATTTTCGATGCAGGCGGGATTGGGAACAAGAAACATCGCACACGGTCCGGAGATAACAACTGTGTGTTATGAAACGGAAAAATGGGCAGATGTTTTTGGGAGGGAGAGCCTCGTGGAGCCCAATGTATTGTGCGGATGTGTGCGTGACAGGTGCACCAGTGTGGCACATGGTTAGTTTGAGTGAACCGTGTCTGTTGCGTCATCCGACTTGTCTAATGTTCATAAATTTGGCGAAAAATGACGCGGGAGAGGGTGAGAACACGAACACACTTGCATGTGGACCAAATTTATGTATCAAAAGGGTGGTTTGATTTTCAAATACCAAATGCAACTTCGATGTGGCACCTCTCTCGCAAAGCGCACAGTATTGCTTGCCCCCACCCCCCCTCGTGTCGGCACGAAGGGAATCCTAAGCTATGAATGCATGCCCCCTCCCCGTAAACCGAGGTTCACCTAGCAAAGTGCGAAGTAGCTAGCATCCCCCTCCTCCCTCGTGTCGGCACGAAGGGAATCCTAAGCTATATATGAATGCATGCCCCCCCCCCAACCGAGGTTCACCGTAGCAAAGTGCGAAGTAGCTAGCAGCCCCCCTCCCTCGTGTCGGCACGAAGGGAATCCTAAGCTATGAATGCATGCCCCCCAACCAAGGTTCACCTAGCAAAATGTGAAGTAGAGCTAGCAACCCCCCTCCCTCGTGTCGGCACGAAGGGATTCCTAAGCTATGAATGCATGCCCCCCAACCGAGGTTCACCCTAGCAAAGTGCGAAGTAGCTAGCAGCCACCCCTCCCTCGTGTCGGCACGAAGGGAATCCTAAGCTATGAATGCACATGACCCCCAACCGAGGTTCACCTAGAAAAGTGCGAAGTAGCTAGCAGACCCCTCCCTCGTGTTGGCACGAAGGGAATCCTAAGCTATGAATGCATGCCCTCTGCCCCCCAACCGAGGTTCACCCTAGCAAAGTGCGAAGTAGCTAGCAGCCACCCCTCCCTCGTGTCGGCACGAAGGGAATCCTAAGCTATGAATGCACATGCCCCCCCAACCGAGGTTCACCTAGCAAAGTGCGGAGTAGCTAGCAGCCCCCCCTCGTGTCGGCACGAAGGGATTCCTAAGCTATGAGCATGCACCCCCAATCGAGGTTCACCTAGCAAAGTGCGAAGTAGCTAGCAGCCCCCCACCCCCCTCGTGTCGCCACGAAGGGAATCCTAATTAAGCTATGAATGCATGCCCCCCAACCTAGGTTCACCTAGCAAAGTGCAATGTAGCAACCCCCCCCCCCCACACACACACACTTTCAGTCGGCGGGCCAGAGAGGCATATATCTCACCAAGATGGATCGTAAAACGGACCAAGAATAATCCATCTTGGTCGTACAACCTCTCTCTTGTTGTTGGTCAAAGTGATGGCCGTCCATGCGACCCCGGAGATGGGCTAGCTCGCCAATAATCACGCAAGTAGCTAGTCCCCGAAGACAACCACTGCATGCGTGTGGCCCAAACATATGTATGGAGAGGTGTGTTTTTGAGTAACAATGAACAACTTTGATGTGGCACCGTGATTTTGAACTAGAAATCCCCACACTGAGTGAGGGTTAGGTTGACGATGCATATGTATGTTACACCACACTTCAAGCCAACGACGGGGATTCATATATGCATGCATGCGTGCATAGTATATGCGCTCAAACTTAATTAGGTCTGAATCTCACCATGACCTATACTACGATAACACGAACCAAATGAAGAATCCGCCATGGTAACCTATCTTGTTGTTGGTCAAGGTGATCATGGATGTCCACGCGGGCCCACGAATATATAGGCTTGTCGCCGATAACCACGCGAGGGAGTGTATCGTTCGAAGGCAACCACTACATGCATATGTATGGAGGTGATGCGTGCATGCATGTTTGAATACACAACATTGATATGGCGCGTGTGTCAAAAATCGTACACTAGCTCCCCACAGAGAGCAAGATCGGTTCATGATGGTGTCGTTGTACTAGCCACTTCAACTCGATGGGAGGGATTCATGCATACACATGCATGTGTGTGTGCTCAAAGTGTATCATGCATGTCATCCCAGAGCAAAAATAATAATCCCCTCCTAAGTCAAATTAACCTCTCTTGTTGTCAGGCAAAAAGAAGTGATGGACCAAGCGGGCCCATAGATTGAAAGCATAGATATCGCTGATAACCGCTTAAGTGGGTGCGAGAGGACAACCACCACAGCTTTGCATGTGGGCCAAACATATATATGTTGAATACCCAAAATGCACAACTTTGATGTGCCACATGCCTCAAAAACCGTAAACCATGCACCCACACACAGCGAGGTTCATATCAAGCGTACTGCATATGATGGTCCCCTTCCCCCCTCTTCACCGCATACTATATGCTCCCACCGTAATATATGTACAACCCAAAAGAATCCTCATCGATGGTGAAACTAATTAACCTCTCCCGATGTAGGTCAAAGTGATGCATGCATGCATGCATCAACGATGGCCTCGTGGGCCCATAGATGGAAGCGTCACACGTGAGTGTCCTAGCTAGGATATATATGCATGTGGCCCAAAAAGGTGTTGTGTGATGTTTGAATGACCAATTTCACAATTTTGATGTGGCACGTGCCTCGGTAACCAAAAAGTCCCGACACTGAGTGAGGTGTACTTGTTCACAGACGCATACGTATAGTATATATGCTAGTCTCCTCCCACCTCTTCGACGCGTACTATATACCACCATAACACAAACAAAAAATATTCTACCTTGCTGGTCAAATTAACCTCACTGCCGGCTGTTCGTCAAAGTGATGGACGACGACCTCGCGGGCCCACAAAAAGCGTTACACGAGAGTATCGAGTGTCGTGTAGGACAACCATCGACTGCATGTGGCCAAAACATTTATGTATGAAAGGGTTGTGTAATGTTTTAAATAACGATTTCACGACTCTGATGTGGCACCAGCCTGCCTAACAAAATGGCCAACCCACATGGTGGCTCACAACTCGTAGTGTACTGCGAGCCACCCGCCACCCCCAGGCGCACACACCCACACACACACCGCGAATCCACCGCAACTACGATGCATGTTAAATTAATTATCCCGCGGTGAACATACATGTTACCAAAGGAGGGACGTTTTAATTTCAAAAAAATCACAGAGATCATAAGACGTTTTAGTACATTGATTGATTGATTTTCTATGGGTATAATGTGCAAAAATCAAATTTGAGTTACATGCACACGTGACAGTGCACCTAAATGGATTGCAAAAACACACGTGTCTCACTGGGTGCATGTTTACTCCCCGTGCAACACATTTCAAACATTGAGAATCTTGATTTTTAAATTCTAGTACGTCCAAAACTTATTTGAAGTTCATGAAACTTATCGTGTTGTCATATGGACACCAATACAAAGTGGCATTGTACTTTTTTTGTCAAATTTGAGACCAGTTTTGATGTAATCTTTATCTAATTACAGACGGGAGATTATTAATAATTGGGAACCAATATCCCAAACGGATTATTTATTCGAACCGTGAGCGTTAGACCAACAATGGATACCTGCCATGCTTCGGTTAAGCAATAAAGCGGCAGCATTAATCATCTAAATAGAAAAACAATATACGTGCCGCCGCGCGACCCGTGTGGCGTGCAAGCAGGCGTGAGTTGACGGGACGCATGCGAGCAGTCCGCCGCACAGGCAGACAGGGAGGCATGCATGCAGGTGTGTGAATTGGTGGAGGCGTGCTCGCTGCGCAGTGTCATCGGGAGGCGTGCGAGTAGCTGTGTGAAACTTTGGTAGGCATGCCAGCAGTCCGGTGCGCAGGCTCACCGGGAGGCGAGCCATCGGTTTGACCGCCGCCCGCCTCTCTCCCACAACTCCCACCACTCCATATTAATGGTGCGCCCGAGCGGCCGCACCTCCCATCCTCGCTACGCACACACAATCCTCTCTCTCCGCTTGCATCCTCGACGCCGCTCTCAGTCCTCAAAGTCGTCAGTGTATGAGGATGCCGCTGAAGCGCCCCATCGGAGGGAGTGGCGACGCCGGGGCTGCTAAAGCACCGGAGCACGGCGTGGAGATGGAGACAGAGGTTGTCTTCACCACCGGCGAGTTATCACTGCACCCTGACATCGTCGACGGCGTCGAGCTTCCACAACCGGAGGCGGATTTCCACACCGACTCCGACGACCACTCCGCGACGACTCCGACAACCACTCTGGCGACGACTTCGACGACCACTCCGGCGACGACTCCGACGACGGCGGACAGCTGATTAGTCATCTGTACCCATTTATGTGTCAAATAGATCATAGGGTTTCTCTGGTTACTCCTGCCTCCCCCTTTTTGGAATAGAAATCCTGTGGTTATGTTCTCCCAATCCATGAAATCTAAGTAAGTTTCGTTAGATCTGTGTAGTGTATTGATTGTTTGAATGGTATAGGTGATAAGTGATTAGTTGTTTCATCTGTGGAAATGATTTCTGCTAGTAATCCGACTAGGGTTAGTGTTCGTGCTAATAATTCCTAGCCAGGACTTGACAATTGATTTTGAATGACTTACATATGTTTATGCCATTATTTTCTTCAAGATTGGTCTGTACATAGACGACTGTGCTTAAAAATCGAACCATAATCTCTGGATATGTATAAATAAATAGCCATAAATTCCTAATCCTACTTCACGGCATGTAATCAGTGTTTTGATGCCAAATTTGTTTTACTATATGTATAGGTGCTGTCTGACGATGTGGACAGCGAGGATGAAGATGCCCAGAGGAGGTACAAGAGGCGAATCCTGAGGGAGCTTTATGCAGGAATGCATAACAGGCATATTAGGACCTAGAATGACGGCTATGGATGCCCATTTTGCAACCACAAGATTCATGACGCGTATCTAAGTGTTCTGGCGCATGCAAGAGGACGGGCCGTTGGCTCCTTCAAGCAGAAGTATTCTCGCAGGGTGGCGCACGGCGCGTACGCCGAGTACCTGGAGAAGCTTCAGGATCGTGTCGGCTGCATGTGAGATGAGATGTGGGATGGATCGAACTATGTACGCTTGAGTATGCTTAATGACGGTTGAACTATGTACTTATGGTTGAACTATGCTTATGTACGTGTACACTTATTATGTATGTCTGAGTATGTTAAATATTTCGCCAAATTTTGGTAAAAATTACAACGGGGGACCAATAAACCAGGACGGAGGTAGTACGTCAATCACACATGGTTCCCAAAATTGGAACCGTGTGCAATGACTTTCATTTTTCCTGCTGCGTCAATCACACATGGTTCACTCTAGCAAACAGTCGCCCCCAAAATTCTTTGTGGGACAGAAAACCCTCACCACCCAATTCAAAAAAGAAAAAAGAAAACCCTCACCATCCCCACATCACAAAAACCCTCACCCCGCCCACCACCCCTCGGCCCCTCCGGTACGTTCCCCATTCACACCTGCACAAGCTCCTCCACGTCTATGCCATGGCACCGCTTATCACGGCGGTAAACACTTAGCTCGACGCCTGCCGCTGCCGCCAGGCTGCCGGCAAAGCCCACCGCATTTCGCCACTTCCGCTTGCTGCCGCCTATCGCCATCGACTTTCTCGACGCTGCTCGCGGTCGACCCAGCTCCGCTCGGTTGGGGAATCTGTCGTACTGAGGGTTCTTTCTCATGGACGACAAGGTAACTAATTTAACAAGATATTATCTCATCTCTTATCCCAGTTCATCTGCCTCCTTTAATCACCCGGCGGAAATCGCCATGAATTCATTTTTATTCGAGATGATTTGAGGGTTTTCTTTCATTCATAGAATGTACAGTGCGCCGACACTTCAGGACTTGGCGACCGCCGCCAGAGATTCCATCTCATCGTACCAGATAACTTGAGGAGACGCGCTGTATGTTCAATCTCACCCTAAATCGGTTGGCATGGCCTACTTTCCTAAACATATTCTAAATATTGCTACATTTGGATAAAAGGTGCCACATGCACCATATACGTCAAAGGGGATTTTCCCCCTCTTCTTTCTATATTAGGCAAATTAATGATGTATTGTTCTTTCGATTACTCTCATATTTCCATGACATCATGTTTACCCTATCTGTTTAATTATAGACTTTTGTCCTTCGATTTCAACTGCTGTACAGTTCTTTCAATTTGGGCCCATATTTGCATGTTACCATATTTTCTTTAACAATCCTACTATTTTCTGCAGGACATCCCTCGCTATGCAATAAATTATGTAGTGCATAATTTTTTCCTTTACATACATCAAGGCTCCACGAATGTCATACTGCACACAAACCATGGATTTAAAATCGTTGCTACTGTAAGACTTGATGAACGTGGTGACTCCTATTTTGGCACTGGCTTTTGGAATGAAATTGCAAAGTTTTATGTACTGAAAAAGCTGGCACTAAAATTGCACTGCACATAGAATGGTCATGAGATATATGCTAACTTCCCCGACAAAATCATCCGTCCAGACTTTGTTTGAAGTAAGTTTTCTTTTCAACTATCTGCATATGTTGACTTACCCACCAATGTCAAATGAATTGTGTAGTATTTAAGCAACCAATTGTTATTCCCTTTTCTTACTATATTCCTACCCAATAACTTCTAGTTACCAATACACTTTTCTATTGCCCTGTTTTAACTAAATATTCCATGTACTCCCATTTCTATCAAAAAGCGCCGCTGACAAGGAGACTCCGGAGGTGGAGAACGAGGCTGCCAACAAGTGGAGGCGGGGCGAGCTATAACTGCAAGCGACTCCAGCAGGCCTAGACTTAATCAACAGCCTCCCCAATGATATGTTGAGAGTCATCATCTCCCTCCTCCCAATCAAATATGGGGCGCGGACAACCCTCCTTTCCTGGCGGTGGCGCCCCCTATGGAACTCCAGCCCTCTCGACCTCATCGACACCCATGAGCTCTGCCATGGCTATCGCAAAAGCTTGGATGCGTTCTCCAAGATCCTCAGCAGTCACCTTGGCCCAACCAAAGGCCTTAGAATGGGCAAGTTCCATTCCAACGGCAAGGACCGAGCCAAGCTTGACGACTGGTTCCGATCCCCCGCCCTAGATCAGCTCGAGGAGCTCACTTTTGATGATGGGCATATAAGGTCGCTGCCCATGTCCGCACTCCGCCTCGCGCCCATGCTGCGCGTTGCCAAGTTCAGGAACTGCCATTTCCTGCCCCTTAATGACGCGCCCGCTCTTATTCTACCACGACTGAAGCACCTCGAGCTCGTCGACGTCTGCCTCTCAAAGTGTGACATGGAGCACCTGCTCTATGGCTATACTGCACTCGAGTACCTTCGTCTTCATGCGATCAATGGGTTGAGTACCTTCCACATCACCTCCATGACTCTCCGGACTATTTATGTGTGTTGCTGGTGCGGCAGGAAGACATCACAAAAGGTGGACCATGGTATGGTCATCCAGGACACACCTGCACTTGAGAGATTACTTATAGTTGATCAAGAAGGTCCAACAAGAATCAATGTCATTTCTGCGCCGAAATTGACAGTGGTGGGCTACTCGTTTGTCAAATACTCCGAACTTGTTATTGGATCCACACCCATTCAGGTACAACAGCCGCCTTCTACCTCTCCTTCTACAAATTAACATTATTTCTAATTTTGAAGATGTTTGTTCGTCTGTCATTCAGAAAATGATTCCGACAAGCTTGACCCAGAAACTGCGCACAGTGAAGGTCTTGGCACTAGAATCTATCGGGCCCGACCTGGAGCAAGTTGTCAGTTTCCTGAGATGCTTTCCGTGCCTGGAGAAGCTATATATCGAGGTGATGTTCCTTTCCTGTTAAATGTTAACCATAAGGGAGTTCAATTTGTGACACCTTTTTCCAAGTTTACAATGACAATGTACTACGATTTTTGAAGGTTCTTTTGGAGGATTTCAGTACATACATGCCCCCCATATTGGTTGCTTGATCCATATGGTTACAATCAATAAGCATTTCTCCTTTGGATTCATCTGTACTAGTTTTCTTAGGGAACTTTTCATCCACTCCAACCTCTTGTGAAGAAGGCTACATTTTTCTAGAATGTAATCAAATGCCCATGTTAATCATGTCAGATCCAAGATGGCATGTTAGTGCATTTTACAAATCCTGCAAACCAAATAGCTAGGCCTGTAGTAATGTTCAAAACTGCATGTAGGCACTAACACATTTTCTTCTTTTGCAGATAAGATTAGGCCGAGTGGTGGATAATGTGATACAATATAACAATCACGTCAAATGCCTAGATTTGCATCTCTCAGAAATTACTTTGAACTCCTACCGAGGGACCTTACCGGAGATTATATTCACCAGGTTCTTTGTTCTCAGAGCAATGGTGCTGAAGGAAATGAGGTTTGCCCTACATTTATTTTGCAAAAATGAATGGTCTGTTGATCAGCGCCGGCGCCTGAGGCAGAATGGAGTAGGCTCCAAAAATGCTGAATTTCATTTTGGAACTTCAGATGACAGAGTAATCGGAAGTCATCGGGTCAACCCCATACATGACTTCTCAGTGGCTGACCCCTTTGCAAAAATTGTGAGGTTTCGAAGCCAGACTTAGAAGCGGTGATATTAGTTTGAACCTCTCTGATATCCATGTTCAGCGCATCAGCACAAGCGTTTGCAGCTGATGAGCTGAATTTCGTTTCTAATATCAGTTTGAACCTTGTAATCTTCGAATTTGAGCCATATAACTCCAGAATTTGAACCTTGTATCATTTCGAGCTTTTGTGGTACAATCGTTGAAATGGCATCGTATGAGACTCGTATATTGCTAGCACTATTTTGACCTTAATATGCAATGGTCTTAGATTTTATTAACCATTCTCGAATCAGTTTACCTTGTCGATCTCACAGCACACGATCTGTATAGCTAACTCGACTGCGATCTTCGACATTATTGCACACAGTTGGTTTCTTCCACCGTGTGCACTGTAGAGCGCAGAATTAATTATCGCACTCGAGTGTCCATCATCACCCTTCTGTGTAACTTTGACCTCATCACCCAAGGGTAAACTTATGACCGAAGTCATTCCACACACTTTGTTTTTACAAAGCTTTTGCCAATAAACGCCCACGATTTGTCCCTCTTCTAGCCGATGCATGGCCAAACTTGCCGGGCAGGAAGCTTGTGCGGTAAACAACGCGGTAGCGCGGGAACAGGCTCACCGACGATACATTTGGCGCCTCTTCAAGCCCACGCCTGGGGTGCGGTGTTGTCAAGCGTGCACTGGATTCTGGAATCCTCCGATATGAACGCCGTGACAAGATGTGACGATTATAGGCCGGCCGGCCCCCATTTATTACAGCGGCCATTTAACCTACCCTTGTGTCTCTTCAACCTTTTGATCGCGCCCTACCATTGCAAGAAGCACACCCACCACGAGAAATTCTTAGAGGGTATCCTACGCGGCTCCAATGGCGCTCCGAGCGGCTGCCGACGACGAGCAGCAGTTCACCATGCGTGCCGTGGTGGACACCCACATAAGGTTCATGGACCTCTCGGTGGTGTACACCAACGATCCGGTCTGGGTGGAGCACTCCATCCACATCATGGAGCTGTTGCTTGCCGAGGATAAGTACAAGGTGGTCGGGTTCGACCTCGAGTACACCCGCGCTCGTGCCGGGTCTCGTCCCAAGGTCGCCGTCGCCCAGATGTGCGTGCGCCACCCGTCCTCGTGTACCACTACTGCCTGGCCACAAGGCCTTGCGAGTGTTTCGCCAGGTTTGTCAACAGCCCCCACTACATGTTCGCTACGGTGGACATCACCAACGATGTAAAGGCGCACGAGAGTTCGGGCATCGCCTGGCAGAATCTTGTCGACATCCAGGGCCAATACAAGATCTGGGGCAACAAGGAGCATGAGAAGGACTCACTGGTTCACCTCGCCGAGGCCATCATCGACCCCTACTACAGAGACATGAAGGATTCGTGCAACAAGGACAAGTGTGCCTGGCACTCGGCCTGGATGGAGAAACTCGACAAAGCTCACATCATGTACGCGGCCAAGGAGGCGTACACGAGCTATGACATGTACAGGCGGATCGTTGACATGAGGAAGTGCCTCCTTCCCCAAAACGTCCAGGGATCCAGCCGGAAGCAGAGCAATGGCAAGCATCATCGCAACAATAAGTAGATGATTAGATCCTCGTTTCTCCTACTTTAGTATGCATGTAATTGCTTACTTTGGTGTGTGCAAATGCTATGTGTGTAGTCCCTTGTGTAATTGTATGCTTAATTTGGTTATGCAATGCTGTCTTTTTAAGTATATATGTTGATGCTCTATAGATAGAGTGTAGATGGTGTGCGGACAAAGAAAATCACATCGCACACGAACTAAACAATGGAACCCGTCGGTGATGTTTTCATCAATCACTCACAATTGTATACCAGCAATCATTTTCTCACAACACACACGGATTGTTAGCAGTAATCGTCTGTGTTCTTATCGGTCTTCGCACACGTTTCTGATTACAGACCTGTTTGCCTCGTATCACACACATCTTGTTCATTTAACCATTTCTGTTCTCATGTCTCAACGCAAACAGTTCATCCGAGTGAACCACATGCCGTATATCGCACACACCTTTGATCTTGCTGATCGTTTCTTTTGTGTTGCCTAATCACAAACAGTTCATCCGAGTGAACCGTATGCTGTACATCGCACACACCTTCACTGTCTGCCCGTTTCTTTTGTTCCTCCTCATCGCAAACGGTTGATTGAATTGAATCGTATGCCCTGCATCGCACACACAACTAAAATCTGAACCGTGTTTGATGCATCCTCCATCGCAATAGTTTTGCAACTTTTTTGACGGTTATTTTACATCATCGTTTGCGATTATGGCATCACACACAGTTTCGTCAAAGGGTCTCTGATCGTAGTGTCGTGTTAGCAGCATCCTGCAGTAGTGACCTCTCCCATTGCAAGAAAAACCAATCTAGTTGGCCAAACCAAACCGATAATTCAAAGAGAAATACAAAGATATCAAATCATGCATATAAGAATTTAGAGAAGATTCAAATAATATTCATAGATAAGCTGATCATAAATCCAAAATTCATCGGATCTCGACAAACACACCGCAAAAGAAGATTACATCGGATAGATCTCCAAGAACATCGAGGAGAACGTGGTACTGAGAATCAAAGAGAGAGAAGAAGCCAACTAGCTACTAGCTATGGACCCGTAGATCTGAGGTAAACTACTCACGCTTCATCGGAAGGGCAATAGAATTGATGTAGATGCCCTTCGTGATCGAATCCCCCTCCGGCAGGTTACCGAAAAAGGCCCCAAGATGGGATCTCACGGGAACAGAAGGTTGCGACGGTGGAAAAGTGTTTTTATGGATGCTTCTGAGGGTTTTGGAATATATCTGAATATATAGGGGGAAGATCTAGGTCAGGGAGTCACCGGGGGGCCCACAAGGTAGGGGGAGCCCCCCTAGGGCGCGCCCTCCACCCTTGCCGCCGCCTCGTGGCTCTTCCGACTTGCACTCCAAGTCCCCCGTATGTCTTCTGGTCCAAGAAAAATCATCGTGAAGTTTTATTCCGTTTGGACTCCGTTTAGTATTTCTTTTCTGCGAAGCTCAAAAACAAGGAAAAAACAGAAACTGGCACTGGGCTCTAGGTTAATAGGTTAGTCCCAAAAATAATATAAAATAGCATATTAATGCATATAAAACATCCAAAACAGATAATATAATAGCATGGAACAATAAAAAATTATAGATACGTTGGAGACGTATCAAGCATCCCCAAGCTTAATTCCTACTCGTCCATGAGTAGGTAAATGATAAAAATAGAATTTTTGATGTGGAATCCTACCAAACATATTTATCCATGTAATTTTCTTCATTGTGGCATGAATGTTCAGATCCATAAGATTCAAAACAAAAGTTTAATATTGACATAAAAACAATAATACTTCAGGCATAGTAATAAAGCAATCATGTCTTCTCAAAATACTATGGCTAAAGAAAGCTATCCCTACAAAATCATATAGTCCGACTATGCTCCATCTTCATCACACAAAGTATTTAAATCATGCACAACCCCGGTTTTAGCCAAGCAATTGTTTCATACTTTAGTATTCTCAAACTTTTTCAACTTTCACGCAATACATGAGCGTGAGCCATGGACATAACACTATAGGTGGAACAGAATATGGTGGTTGTGGAGAAGACAAAAATAAGGAGATAGTCTCACATCAACTAGGCGTATCAATGGGCTATGGAGATGCTCATCAATAGATATCAATGTGAGTGAGTAGGGATTGCCATGCAACGGATGCACTAGAGCTATAAGTGTATGAAAGCTCAAAAAATAACTAAGTGGGCGTGCATCCAACTTGCTTGCTCATGAAGACCTAGGGCATTTGAGGAAGCCTATCATTGGAATATACAAGCCAAGTTCTATAACGAAAAATTCCCACTACTATATGAAAGTGACAACATAGGAGACTCTCTATCATGAAGAACATGGTGCTACTTTGAAGAACAAGTGTGGAAAAGGATAGTAACATTGCCCCTTCTATCTTTTCTCTCATTTTTTGGTGGGCTTCTTTGGCCTCTTTTTTTATTTGGGCTTCTTTGGCCTCTTTTATTTTGATAACCTCACATGGGAAAATGCTCTAATAATGATGATCATCACACTTTTATTTACTTATAGCTCAAAATTACAACTCGATACTAGAACAAAATATGACTCTATATGAATGCCTCCGGTGGTGTACCGGGATGTGCAATGATCTAGCATAGCAAATGACATCAAAAATGGACACGCCATGTAAACATCATGCTAGCTATCTTACGATCATGCAAAGCAATATGACAATGATGGAGCGTGTCATAATAAAACGGAACGGTGGAAGTTGCATGGCAATATATCTCGGAATGGCTATGGAAATGCCATAATAGGTAGGTATGGTGGCTGTTTTGAGGAAGGTATATGGTGGGTGCAATGCACCGGCGAAAGTTGCGCGGTACTAGAGAGTCTAGCAATGGTGGAAGGGTGAGAGTGCGTATAATCCATGGACTCAACAATAGTCATAAAGAACTCACATAGTTATTGCAAAAGTCTATTAGCTATCGAAAGAAAATACTATGCGCATGCTCCTAGGGGAAGGGTTGGTAGGAGTTAACCATCGCGCGGTCCCGACCTCCACACAAAGGATGACAATCAATAAATAAATCATGCTCCGACTTTGTTACATAACGGTTCACCATACGTGCATGCTACGGGAATCACAAACTTTAACACAAGTATTCTTACCAATCCACAATTACTCACTAGCATGACTCTAATATGACCATCTTCATATCTCAAAACAAATGCAAGGAATCAAACTTCTCTTAGTATTCAATGCACTTTATATGAAAGTTTTTAGTACATCCCTCTTGGATGCCTATCATATTAGGAATAAATTCATAACCTAAGCAAATTACCATGCTGTTTAGAGAGACTCTCAAAATAATATAAGTGAAGCAAGAGAGTTCAATAATTTCAAGCCACCGCCGTGCTCTAAAAAGATATAAGTGAAGCACTAGAGCAAAATTGCCTAGCTCAAAAGATATAAGTGAAGCACAAAGAGTATTCTAATAAATCACGATTCATGCGTGTCCCTCTCAAAAGGTGTGTACAACAAGGATGACTGTGGCAAACTAAAAACCAAAGACTCATATCATACAAGACACTCCAAGCAAAACACATATCATGTGGTGAATAAAATATAACCTCAAGTAAATTTACCAATAGACAAAGACGAAAGAGGGGATGCCTTCTGGGGCATCCCCAAGCTTGGGCTCTTGGTTTTCCTTGAATATTACCTTGGGGTGCCTTGGGCATCCCCAAGCTTAGGCGGGGTGCCTTGGGCATCCCCAAGCTTAGGCTCTTGCCACTCCTTATTCCATAGTCCATCAAATCTTTACCCAAAACTTGAAAATTTCACAACACAAAACTCAACAGAAAACTCATGAGATCCGTTAGTATAAGAAAGTAAATCACCACTTTATGGTACTGTTGTCAACTCATTCTTTATTTATATTGGTGTAATATCCTGTATTCCAACTTCTCGATGGTTCATACCCCCCGATACTACCCATAGATTCATCAAAATAAGCAAACAACACAAGAAAAACAGAACAATCTGTAGCAATCTGAAAACTTCGAATACTTCTTTAACTCCAAAAATTCTGAAAAATTAGGACAACCAAGGAAATTCATATATAAACCTTTTGTAAAAAAATTCAGATCAAAAGCACGCTTCTGTGAATTATGAACATTATTTTACTGGGCGCAAAAGTTTCTGTTTTTCAGCAAGATCAAATCAACTATCACCGTAAGCCATCCCAAAGATATTACTTGGCACAAACACTAATTAAAACACAAAAACACATCTAACCAGAGGCTAGATGAATTGTTTATTGAAAAACAGAACCAAAAAAACAAGAACAGAAATAAAATTGGGTTGCCTCCCAACGAGCGCTATTGTTTAACGCCCCAAGCTAGGCATAAAAACATAGATCTAGGTATTGGCATAGTAGTAAGGGAGATAATCCATGCTCATCTCATACTCCCTTCTTTCAGCGGCAAGTTTCCTTTGCCGCAAGCAAAAATAATCAAAAGTGCTAAATTTGATAGGATAAGGATCCCTAAGATCAAGTGCAGGAGGAATAGGTTCCTCCTTCGGCCCCTTATAGTTTACAATCAATTCATCATTATAGGCTTTCCTATGGTGAAACGTCATAAGCTTATCTCCTAGCATGAACCCTAGCCCGTTGTTTTGTATACCAAAATTATCGTTAAGTTCAGAGATCTTATCAACCAAAACCTCGGTAGTGACTTTTTTTCTCAAGTTTTCATTATAAGCAACATAATCAGGAGATTGCAATCTCATTATTTCCTCTTGATTAAAAAGGATCTCCTCTATGGGAGAACAACCAACATTTATTTTTTAATGAGCAAATATTTCACTAGCCTCTTTCATGATAAATCTAAACTCGTGAGCTAAAAATATAGTGGCGCCACACTTAACATGAGAATGCTGAATATTAGAGAACTCTAGGAAAATGCTTTGTATGCAAGGGTGCATATGAACAAATTGTCTTTCAAGTTCAATTATGAGCAAAGTTATAGCATCCACAAGACTATTAGTTTTATTAAGAATAGATCCTCCTAACGTAGGTAGCGTGCCAGCACAAGTAAAGAAATCCCGAATAACACCTTTTCCAATAACATTACCACTACCTATGCGGATTTTTTTGTATGCATGATAGTAGGCTCCTCATGAGGACATTATTAGCAAAGTCATCAAAATTCTCCTCAAGATTACTACTATCTTTTCTGATGAAAACCCCTCAGATTCAGACATGGTGACAACAAACCGATCTAGCAAACGAGGAAACGAAAGGCAAACGGAAGAAGGGAGAATAAAAAGGCAAATCTTTTCGAAAATAATTTTAGAAGTGGGGGAGAGGAAAACGAGAGGCAAATGACGAATAATGTAATGCAAGATATGAGAGTTTTATGATGGGTACTTGGTAGGCTTGACGTAGATCTCCCCGGCAACGACACTAGAAATTGGCAAGTTGACGGGAGACTAGTCTTAACTTGGCGTAAATCTCCCCGGCAACGGCGCCAGAAATTCTTCCTGCTACTTCTTGAGCTTGCCTTGGTATTTCCCTTGAAGAGGAAAGGGTGATGCAGCACAGTAGAGATAAGTATTTCCCTCAGTTAAGAACCAAGGTACCAGTCAAGTAGGAGAAACACGCAAGTCCCTAATAGGTGTACCTACACAAACAATCAAACACTTGCACCCAACGTGATAAAGGGGTTGTCAATCCCTTCATGATCACTTGCAAAGGTGAGATCTGATAGAGATAAATAAAACTAAACAAAAGATAAAATATTTTTGGGGTTTTTTGGTTTATAGATCTAAAAATAAAAGATTGCAAAATAGTAGATTGGAAATTAATATGATGGAAAATAGTAGATCGAAAACTAATATAATGGAAAATAGACCCGGAGGCCATAGGTTTCACTAGAGGCTTCTCTCATGAAGGCAAATAATATGGTGGGTGAACAAATTACTGTCGCGCAATTGATAGAAAAGCGCAAAGTTATGACGACATCCAAGACAATGATTATGAAATATAGGCATCACTGATACGTCTCCAACGTATCTATAATTTTTGATTGTTCCATGCTGTTGTATTATCAATCTTGGATGTTTTATAATCATTTTATATCATTTTTTGGTACTAACCTATTGACATAGTGCCAAGTGCCAGTTGTTGTTTTCTGCATGTTTTTTACATCGCAGGAAAACAATATCATACGGAGTCCAAATGCCACGAAACCTTACGGAGATTTTTGATGAACCATAAGACACGTAATGGGCCCTGGCTGTGCCTGGGGAGTGCTCCGAGGAGAGCACAACCCACCAGAGCACGCCAGGAGGCCCAGGCGCGCCCTGGTGGGTTGTGCCCACCTCGGGTACCCCCCGGATCGCCTCTTTGCTCTATAAATACCCCAATATTCCAGAAACCCTAGGGGAGTCGTCGAAATATTCAGCCAGCCATCGCAGAGTCTAGAACCACCAGATCCAATCTAGAAACCATCTCGGATGGGGTTCACCACCTCCATTGGTGCCTCTCCGATGATGCGTGAGTAGTTCTTTGTGGACATTAGGGTCCGTAGTTAGTAGCTAGATGGCTTCATCTCTCTCTCTGAATTCCCAATACAATGGTCTCTTGGAGATCCATATGATGTAACTCTTTTGCGGTGTGTTTGTTGGGATCGATGAACTTTGAGTTTATGATCAGTTATATCTTTTTATATCCACGAAAGTATTTGAGTTTCTTTGATCTCTTTTATGCATGATCTCTTATAGCCTCGTATTTCTTCTCCGATATTTGGGTTTTGTTTGGCCAACTTGATCTATTTATCTTGCAATGGGAAGAGGTGCTTTGTAGCGTGTTCGATCTTACGGTGCTTGATCCCAGTGACAGAAAGGGAACCGACACGTATGTATCGTCGCTACTAAGGACAAAATGATGGGGTCTATCTCTACATAGATAGATCTTGTCTACATCATGTCATCGTTCTTATTGTATTACTCCATTTTTCCATTAACTTACACTAGATGCATGCTGGATAGCGGTCGATGTGTGGAGTAATAGTAGTAGATGCAGGCAGGAGTCGGTCTACTAATCTTGGATGTGATGCCTATATAATGATCATTGCCTGGTATCGTCATAATTATTTGAAGTTCTATCAATTGCTCAATAGTAATTTGTTCACCCACCGTTTGCTATTTTTCCGAGAGAAGCCACTAGTGAAACCTATGGCCCCCGGGTCTCTTTCTCATATATTTGCCTTTGCGATCTACTTTTTCCTTGCATTTATTTTCAGATCTATTAAACCAAAAATACAAAAATACTTTGCTGTGTTTTATTTTATATGCGATCTATTTATTCAATCTATTACAACTTTCTCCCGTCCGCACGCCGTTTCTGGCGTCGTTACCCGAAAGGGATTGACAACCCCTTTAATATGTCGGGTTGCGAGCTGTTGCTATTTGTGTGCAGGGGCTGTTTATGTTGTGTTGCTTGGTTCTCCTACTGGTTCGATAACCTTGGTTTCATATCTGAGGGAAATACCTACCGCCGCTGTGCTGCATCATCCCTTCCTCTTTGGGGAAATACCGACGTAGCTTCGAGCAACATCAAAAGGAATTTCTGGTGTCGTTGCCGGGGAGGATCTTCAGCATATACCAGGTTCTTAATAACAAATCTCATCTCCTCTCAATTTACATTATTTGCCATTTGCCTCTCATTTTCCTCTCCCCCACTTCACAAGAATTTGCCGTTTTATTTGCCCCTCTTTTTCGTTCGCCTTTTTCTCGTCAGATCTCATGTTTGCTTGTGTTGCCTTGTGCCTTCTTTGCTTGCATCTTTGCTTGCTAAAAATTGGTTGATATGGATCCTCATCCATTGGCTAATCTCTTTAAGAGATCCAATTATCATGAACCAATTGCTAGTGATTTGAGTGCACCCGATTATCTTTATGAAGTTTTGCTTGAGATTCATGAATCTGAAAATTGTGATGAAGAAATTTATGAAGTGATTCATGATAGCTCCTTGAATGAAAAGCATGATTGCAATGATTTTACTATAAATTCTATTACTGTCAATTGTGTTAATACTATGCAAAACCCCAAGCTTGGGGATGCTAATTTTGCTATCTCCACTACTTGTTGCAATGATCATGATTGGGGTGATAATGATTCTTATGATCTTGAAAGTTTACTTAAGCCTCATGATGAATATGTTTGCAATAGTAGTGAAAGTGGGTTTGGAAGAGCGTTAACTTTAAGTAAAAATAATCCCACATATCTGGAGAGTGTTCAATCTTATGAAATTTTTGATAAAAGTAGGCTTGGAGAGGTCATGCCTTTATTTGATGATAATCCCACTATTTTGGAAGAGTGTCAACTTTACATGCGTGTGGATCATAAAGAGAATATTTTATGGGATGGTTATATTGTTAAACTTGATTATGATCCTACATATAATTATTATGAGAGAGGAAAATATGGTTGTAGAAATTTTCATGTTACTAAACTACCTCTCGTTATGTTGAGATTGTCAATGTTTTATTTCTCTCCTTTACATATGCTAGATATTTCTTGTCTTGATAATTTGTTTGCTTATAAAATTCCTATGCATAGGAAGTATGTTAGACTTAAATGTGTCTTTCACATGTTTTATGATGCTCTCTTGGTGTTCCAATTTTTATCTTTCATTTGAGCATCAATAAAAATCTTATGCCTAGCTAAGGGCGTAAAACAACAGCGCTTGTTGGGAGGCAACCCAATGAATAAATTTTATTTTTGCTTTGTGTTCTTGAGTGCTTGCACAATTATGCTACTGTTATGATTGTGTTCTTTGTGCTTTGATTAGTGTTTGTGCCAAGTAAAGACTTTAGGATCTTCTTGGGTAATAGTTGTTTGATCTTGCTAAAAAACAGAAACTTATGCACTCACAAAAATACTTTTCATAAATTATAGAAAAGTGCTTTCGCCCTGATTCTTTTTGCAGAAAATTAATATACAAATTTCTCAGGTCTTCCTAATTTTACAGAATTTTTGGAGTTCCATAAGTATTCGAAATAGTCAGATTGCTACAGACTGTTCTGTTTTGACAAATTCTGTTTTCTTTGTGTTGTGTGCTTATTTTGATGGCTCTATGGTTTTATTTGATAAGTTTTTGCCATAGAAAAGTTGGAATACAGTAGATATAATGCAAAAAAAAAAATGAATTGGTTTGACACAGTACTTATAGTAGTGGTTTGCTTTCTTATACTAACGGATCTCACGAAGGTTTTGTTGAGTTTTGTGTGATTGAAGTTGTCAAGTTTTGGGTTATCTTACGATGGATGAAGGAAGGATAGCAGAGCCTAATCTTGGGGATGCCCCGACATCCCAAGATATTATCCAAAAATGAGCAACCAACTAAGCTTGGGGATGCCCCCGAGTGGCATCCCCTCTTTCTTCTAACGACCATCGGTATTTTACTCGAAGCTATATATTTATTCGTCACATACTATGTGTTTTGCTTGGAGCGTCTTGTATGATATGAGTCTTTGCTTGTTTTATTTTGTGTTTTAAGTCATCAATCCTTGCTGGACACACTTATTTGAGAGAGCAAAAATTATGTCATGACTTGTTAGAATTGCTCTCTATGCTTCACTTAATTTTTTTATGAGCTATGGACTTGCTCTAGTGCTTCACTTATATCTTTTTGAGCACGGTGTGCTTAGTATTTTTGAAGAAATGCTCTCTTGCTTCACTTAGATTTATTTGAAAGTTAGTAAACTTTTCAAGAAATTCTCTCTTGCTTCACTTAAATTATTTTGAGAGAAAGAAGAAAAAATATGCTCATGAACTTCACTTATATTTGTTTGAGCTTATGAAAAGAAACACATGAAAATTAGTCCCAAAGTGAAAATTAGTCCCAAAGTGATAGATACCCAAGAAGGATATAAGAAAAACTTTCATGAAGATCATTGGACAAAATAAACTTGATTCCTTGTAATAGTTTTGAGATATGATGATGTGATATGTGAGTTATGTTGATGAGTAAATATGCTTTAGTAAGAATATTGGTGTTAAGGTTTGTGATTCCCTATGCAAGCACGAAAGTCAATAGTCATGCAATGAAATTATATCCTACTTATGGTGCATTATTCGGTGTTAATTATGCTTAATGCTTGCTTATGAGATTATTCGTTTCTTGGTTGGTTGCTTCTCAATCTTTTGCTAGCCTTCATTTTGCACTAAGTATGATCTCTACTTGTGCATCCAAAATCCTTTAAACCAGTTTTGCCACATGAGTCCACTATATCTACCTATATGCGGTATTCTTTTGCCATTCTAAGCAAATTTGCATGTGCCATCTCTAATTTTCAAAATAAACTTCTCTTTTGTGTGTTCGTTTCGCTCGCGGAGCGGTGAGGGGTGGCTAATATTTTCCATGCTGGATGTGTTATTCTCACGATGAGTGTTTATTCACTTGTATTGCACGAGAGTAAGGCAAAGGTTTTAGGGATGCCCAGTCCCGAAATGCAAAAATGAATTTACTTTATGTTGTCAAATAATAAATTCCTTGGAAAGTATTGCTATGGAGGGCAACCGTGGATACGGCTAGCCATGGAAAGTGAAAGTATGGTGGAAAAAGGAATAAACTTTATTTTCTGTTTGGGAACCGCCTATGATATATCTAGCATGGAAAGTGTTGGGAACTCTAAGTCGTTTTCGTTGGTGGGATGGATGCACCTCCCAAAATGCTTTTATCTCTAAGTTTTTCGCTTTGAGCTCTGACACCTCTACAAATCCCTACTTCCCTCTGCGAAGGGCCTTTCTTTTACCTTATGCAATTTTTATTTCGAATTTGAGTCTCCATGTTCTCTTATAAAAGCACCAACTACGAGGCAATATGATTGTACTTGAGTATTGGGTGTAGCTAATATGCGAGTGTGTTTCATGAATGGATCAATGGTTGAGCATGATGGGCTAGGGAAACTTATTTTAGCGTTGATATTTTGAAAGACATTGTTGCTTGTTGATATGCTTGAGTATCTAAATTATCATGTCAAAACTAGACTATTGCTTTGAATCAAATAAAAGTCCAAATGTCCATGATATAAAGAAAAGAATATGATATGACATGTTAGGCAACATTCCACATCAAAAATTCTGTTTTTATCACTTACCTACTCGAGGACGAGTAGGAGTTAAGCTTGGGGATGCTGATACGTCTCCAACATATCTATAATTTTTGATTGTTCCATGCTGTTATATTATCAATCTTGGATGTTTTATAGTCATTTTATATCATTTTTTGGTACTAACCTATTGACATAGTGCCAAGTGTCAGTTGCTGTTTTCTGCATGTTTTTTACATCGCAGGAAATCAAAATCAGACGGAGTCCAAATGCCACGAAACCTTACGGAGATTTTTATGGACCAGAAGACACGTAATGGGCCCTGGCTGCGCCTGGGGGGTGCCCCGAGGAGAGCACAACCCACCAGGGCGCGCCAGGAGGCCCAAGCGCGCCCTGGTGGGTTGCGCCCACCTCGGGTGCCCCTTGGACCGCCTCTTTGCTCTATAAATACCCCAATATTCCAGAAACCCTAGGGGAGTCGTCGAAATATTCATCCAGCCGCCGTAGAGTCCAGAACCACTAGATCCAATCTAGACACCATCTCAGATGGGGTTCACCACCTCCATTGGTGCCTCTCCGATGATGCGTGAGTAGTTCTTTGTAGACCTTCGGGTCCGTAGTTAGTAGCTAGATGGCTTCATCTCTCTCTCTGAATTCTCAATACAATGGTCTCTTGGAGATCCATATGATGTAACTCTTTTGTGGTGTGTTTGTTGGGATTGATGAACTTTGAGTTTATGATCAGTTATATCTTTTTATATCCATGAAAGTATTTGAGTTTCTTTGATATCTTTTATGCATGATCTCTTATAGCCTCGTATTTCTTTTCCGATATTTGGGTTTTGTTTGGCCAACTTGATCTATTTATCTTGCAATGGGAAGAGGTGCTTTGTAGTGGGTTCGATCTTACGGTGCTTGATCCCAGTGACAGAATATGTATCGTTGCTACTAAGGATAAAACGATGGGGTCTATCTCTACATAGATATATCTTGTCTACATCATGTCATCGTTCTTATTGCATTACTCTGTTTTTCCATGAACTTAATACTCTAGATGCATGCTGGATAGCGGTCGATGTGTGGAGTAATAGTAGTAGACGCAGGCAGGAGTCGGTCTACTAATCTTGGACATGATGCCTATATAATGATCATTGCCTGGATATCGTCATAATTATTTGAAGTTCTATCAATTGCCCAACAGTAATTTGTTCACCCACCGTTTGCTATCTTTTTGAGAGAAGCCACTAGTGAAACCTACGGCCCCCGGGTCTTTTTCTCATATATTTGCCTTTGCGATCTACTTTTTCCTTGCATTTATTTTCAGACCTATTAAACCAAAAATACAAAAATACCTTGCTGCATTTTATTTTATTTGCGATCTATTTATTCAATCTATTACAACTTTCTCCCGTCCGCACGCCATTTCTGGCGCCGTTACCCGAAAGGGACTGACAACCCCTTTAACACATCGGGTTGCGAGGTGTTGTTATTTGTGTGCAGGGGTTGTTTACGTTGTGTTGCTTGGTTCTCCTACTGGTTTGATAACCTTGGTTTCATATCTGAGGGAAATACCTACCGCCGATGTGCTGCATCATCCCTTCCTCTTTGGGGAAATACCGACGTAGCTTCGAGCGACATCAATCACGTCCGTGTCAAGTAGACCGACTCCTGCCTGCATCTACTACTATTACTCCACACATTGACCGCTATCCAGCATGCATCTAGAGTATTAAGTTCATAAAGAACGAAGTAACGCCTTAAGTAAGATGACATGATGTAGTGGAATTAACTCGGGCAATATGATGAAAACCCCATCTTTTTATCCTTGATGGCAACAATTTGATATGTGTCTCGCTACCCCTACTTTATTATTGGGTGAAATTATGCAAGATTGAACCCAAAGCTAAGCACCTCTCCCATTGCAAGAAAAACCAATCTAGTTGTCCAAACCAAACCGATAATTCGAAGAGAAATACAAAGATATCAAATCATGCACATAAGAATTCAGAGTAGATTCAAATAATATTCATAGATAAGCTGATCATAAATCCACAATTCATCGGATCTCAACAAACACACCGCAAAAGAAGATTACATCGGATAGATCTCCAAGAATGTGATATTGAGAATCAAAGAGAGAGAAGAAGCCAGATGTTGACACATGAACACATCACGTGTACCCTCGACGCCGGGGATGATGCACCGCAGCTCACGTCGAAGGAGACCCGACCGACAACGCGATATGCAAGACAGTCGACGGGCGCTTTTGCAGACCCGAAAACCCCACACCCCCGGGAGGGACCCCGTCAGGGAGTGCGGCGGCTATGGGCTGCCCTAGGTCGATTCGCTCGCCCCTAGAGCCTCGAGATTCGCAGCTCTCAAACACGAAGAACAGCGAAGAACGAGAGAGAAAAACGGTGGAGAGATAAAACATAGACTGAAAAGGTAGTATATTAATTTGTTTGATTGTGTGTTGTTTAATCGGCCATCACCCCCAATATATATAAGAGGCTGGACTTCCCGTACAAGTAAAGGATTCATCTAGGCTTTCCTTACAAAAAATTACATCAATTCACGTCCTAGAGTCCTAGTTCTATTCCAACTCAGATTCAGTCTGAATCTGGCCCAACTTCTGTCTTCCTCCTTGCGCGGGCCATCGAGCTTGCATATGTTCTCTGATCAAGACGGCCCAAATATCAAACTTGTGCGCCTCGATGAAATGAACAACTCTCATGTTGATCACTTTTTCAAATAAGGCCATCTTGAATACTTTTCGAGGTCATCTTTCCCTTCCAGTCGGACTCGGTCTTGCAGCAGACTGGATTATCCGAGTCTTGTAGTGAATTTGCAGGCCATATATTATCTCTGATGATGATGACTCCAAAACCCAAGTTTATCGTTTTGACGATACGCACAACTTCCATATTGAACACTTCTCCATCCGAGGTCATCTTGATAAACTTTCGGGCACATGTTCAATTTCACTCGGATTCGAGCTCATCCATTCGGATATTAGAGTCTTTCACTCGGATCGTCCGACTGGACTTTTTCACTCGGATGTTAGAATCTTTCACTCGGATGGCAAGATTTTTTGTAACGTGTACCCTCGACACCGGGGGTGATGCACCGCAGCTCACGTCGAAGGAGACCCGACCGACAGCGCGATACGCAAGACAGTCGACGGGCGCTTTTGCAGACCCGAAAACCCCACACCCCCGGGACGGACCCTGTCAGGGAGTGTGGCGGCTATGGGCTGACCTAGGTCGATTCGCTCACCCCTAGAGCCTCAAGATTTGCAGCTCTCAAACACGAAGAATAGCGAAGAACGAGAGAGATAAACGCTGGAGAGATAAAACGTATACTGAAAAAGTAGTATACTGATTTCTTTGATTGTGTGTTGTTTAATCGGCCATCACCCCCAATATATATAAGAGGCGGCTGGACTTCCCGTACAAGTAAAGGATTCATCTAGGCTTTCCTTACAAAAAATTACATCAATTGACGTCCTAGAGTCCTAGTTCTATTCCAACTCGGATTCAGTCTGAATCTGGCCCAACTTCTGTGTTCCTCCTTGTGCGGGCCGTCGAGCTTGCATATGATATCCAATCAAGATGACCCAAATATTAAACCTATGCGCCTCGATGAGATGAACAACTGTCATGTTGATCACTTTTTCAAATAAGGCCATCTTGAATACTTTTCGACGTCATTTTTCCCTTCCAGTCAAACTCGGTCTTGCAGCAGGCTGGATTATCCGAGTCTCGTAGTGAATTTGCAGGCCATATATTATCTCTGATGATGATGACTCCAAAACCAAACTTTACTGTTATGACGATACGCACGACTTCCGTATTGAACACTTCTCCATCCGAGGTCATCTTGATAAACTTTCGGGCACATGTTCAGTTTCCCTCGGACTCATCCACTCGGATACTAGAGTCTTTCAATCGGATCGTCCGACTGGAGTTTTTCACTCGGATATTAGAATCTTTCACTCGGATGGCAAGATTTTCACTCGAAATACAATCTTTCACTCGGATGATTATATTTTCACTCGGAAGACAATATCTTACTCGATCGGCAAGTTTTCATTCCGACAGTAATCTTTTCACTCGGAATATTTTCACCTGGAGGACAATTTCACTCGGATAACTATATTTTCACTCGGATGGTAATAAGTTCACTCAGACGGCAAACTTTCACTCGATAGGTAATTTTTCACTCGGATGGTAAGCTTTTCACTCGGATTTCCCGACTGAAAACACAGCCTGATCTTGACTTGTCTCTCCAGGTCTCATGCGATCTCGGATTGAGACGAATTATATATGAAAATCGATCGGCTCGACAAGGCGAAACTTTTCTGTGTTGAAATTTTTCTGATTCAAGGCCTTCTTGAGGGCCGAACTGCTCACACATTACATCAGACACTCAACATGTGTCTCGTATCAAGCGTAATATTTTGGTCTTTGGCCGGTCCGGACCGTATTGAATGTAACTTTTGCATATGAACTCGGATTAAAATGGTTTATATATGAAAATCAATTGCCTCGATGAGAAGAAGACAATTCCTTCAAAGTGCTCCTTCATCCGAGGTCGTCTTGAAGGCATGATCGGCCTAAAACCACTTGAAACATTGAATTCTGCCACTCGGAGATACAATTTCGATCCCTAAGATGGGTTCGGATGATGATAACCTAAAAACATCGAAGTTGTTCCACTCGGCGATGTGAAACTTTCCATGCTGAAAACCCTTTCACTCAAAGCCATCTCATTTTCTTTTATGCCATGCCAAAATCTGATGTCAACACATGCCCCCCTGTTTTTCGGCAAAGCTTGCACGCCGAAAAATAATATGCACGGTGTTTGTTCTAAGGACGATGTCAACACTCCATCGGCCATTTATTTTTCTCAGGGCGATAATTATGTATCGGCCATGTTTGTGCTAAGGGCGATAATCGTATATCGGCCATTGCCTACTCAGGCTTCTTGCCACACACTCTGGTAGTATTTCTTCAAGTACTTGCCATTGTGAGCTCGAGGTAACAATGTCCCTTGTACAGATTCCACCAAATATGAGTTTCTGGAACTATTCTTGTAATCCTAAAAGGACCTTCCCAACTCGGAGACCACTTCCAGAATTTCTTATCTCTTGAACCAATCGGCATAATCACTTTCCAGACGAGTTCGCCAACTTGAAATTCTTCAACTTGACTTTCTCATTGTAAGCTCTTGCCACCCTCAACTTATCTCTCTCTATGGCCTTCAAAGCAGCTAAACGTTTATCGGCAACCTCATCAATATTGTCCATCATCAGGTTATAAAAGTATATTGCCGATAAATCATTTTGTTTGGCTATTCTCAAAGCATTCAAATTTACTTCCACCGGTAAAACAGCCTCCTGACCATATACTAGCTCATATGGAGTCACTTTCGTAGCACCATGCCTTGAGATTCTATGTGCCCATAATGCTTCAGACAACAACTCATGCCATCTCGTCCGATTATCCTCAATCTTCTTCTTAATGAGCTTGATTAAAATTTTATTGCTAGACTCAGCTTGTCCATTAGCTTGGGCATAATACGGAGAGGAATTGAGCAACTTTATGTTATAAGATTCGGCAAACTCTCTGACTTGGTGTGACATGAAAGATGAACCTTGATCTGTAGTTAACGTTTGAGGAATACCAAATTTATGAATAATGTGCTCGGTTATGAATTGAATTACCTATGTATGTGTCATGTTCTTGAGAGGTATTGCTTCAGACCATTTAGTGAAATAATCAGTTGCTACCAATACGAACCGATGCCCCTTTGAGGAAGATGGATGAATTTGCCCAATATATAAAGTCTAAACCCCATCCTTTGAAAGGCCGCAGCTTGATAATAGGATGCAACATAACAACAGGAGCCAATTGAATATCACCAAATTTTTGACAAGCTTCGCACCCTTTATAATACCTGAAACAATCATTAATCATAGTCGGCCAATAAAACCCAGCACGTCGCAATAACCATTTCATCTTGGGAGCCGACTGGTGAGTGCCACAAATGCCTTCATGTACCTCTCCCATAGCAACTCTTGCCTGGTCCTCATCCAAGCACTTTAGAAGAGCATCAATGACTGTTCGGCGATAAAGACCATCATCTCTCATTGTATACTTGAAAGCCATACGCCGAACAACCCTGTCCACCCTTTCACTCGGATTGCACAAGTAATCAACAATGGGCTTCCTCCAGTCGGGATTTTCACCTGCACTAGATATTTTGTTAATGACCGAATCAGTGGGTTCTGGTTTGGCCTCTTCTATACTGGTAAGACCAGACATCGGTCTTTGAGAAATATGAAACATGCCATGATCAACATGATATCCAGATGCTTGCTGTGCCAACTCATTTGCTTTCCAATTGTCATGTCTAGATATATGAGCAATGCTAAAACAATCTAAGGTAGAAATTATATCTAGACATTTATCAAGATAAACATTAAGTGATTCGTCCAAACACTGAAAGACTTTGGATATTTTCTGCACCACTAGTAATGAATCACCGTAAGCCTCAATATGTGTAACACCTATAGCAAGTAACATCTCTAGGCCGATTAACAATGCTTCATATTCAGCTTGATTGTTTGTGCAAAAATATTCTAAGTGGCATGAGGCTTCAAAAACAGCACCATGGGGAGATATATAAACAATACCAACACCTTGGCCATTGCTACAAAATGAACCGTCAAAGTATAATCTCCATGGTACTAATGAAACAAGGTTCATATCAACACCATGCTTGTCATTAATCCGATGTTAAACAATGAAATTAGCAACAATTTGGCCGTTCATGGATTTTAGAGATTCATAAGCCAAATCATATTCAATCAAAGCATAAGCCCACTTGCCAATTCTACCACTAAGAATTGGCCTATGCAACATGTATTTAATGACATCGGTTTGACAAGCTACTATGCAAGCACTCGGCACTAAATAATGTCTCAATTTTGTGCAAGCATAATATAAGCATAGACATAGTTTTTCAATAAAAGTATACCTTGTCTCGGCGTCCAATAAGCGTCTGCTCAAATATGTAATAGCATGCTCTTTTCCCTCAGTTTCTTGAGTCAAAACGGCACCAATAACACCTTCTTCTGCTACAATGTAAAGCTTAAAGGGCTCCCTATGCTTGGGTGCTTTCATCACCGGAGGAGTGCACAAATAATTCTTGATCATATCAAAGGCTTCTTGCTGTTTTGCCCCCAAGTGAAATCAACATCATTCTTTAACCGAAGGATAGGAGTAAATGCATCAATTTTCCCCGATAGATTAGCTATGAACCTTCTTAAATAAATGACCTTGCCAAGGAACTTTTGCATATCTCTCTTGCATGTTGGAGCTTCCACTTTCTGTATAGCTTCTATCTTTTTGGGATCAATCTCTATGCCATCTTCATGAATAATGAAACCCAAAAAATTCCAGCCGACACGCCGAATGCACACTTCAAAGGATTCATATTCAGTCCATACTTTTTCATTCTTTCAAAAGCTAAACGCAAATCGGCCAAGTGAGATTCAAAAGCATCTGATTTGACAACAATATCATCAATATAAACTTCAAGTATGACAGCGAGTAAATCATGAAAAATCAAATTCATAGCCCTTTGATATGTGGCGCCAGCATTTTTTAATCCGAATGTCATCACCGTCCATTCAAATAAACCAAGGAAACCAGGGCATCGGAAAGCCGTTTTGGACATGTCCTCTTCGGCCATAAAAATTTGATTATACCCGGCATTACCATCAAGAAAGCTAATAACTTTATGTCCAGAAGCATCATTAATAAGCATATCGGCTATTGGCATAGGATATTCATCTTTGGGTGTAGCTCTATTCAAATATCTGAAATCAATGCATACCCTCAACTTACCAGATCCTTTCTTTTCCATCGGGACAATGTTAGAAATCCACTCGGCATACCTGCAAGGTCTAATAAAATTAGCTTTAAGCAAACGACTGATCTCTTCCTTGATCCTGTCATATGTTTTTGGATTAAACTTTCTGGTCGATTGTTTGTAAGGTCTAAAACCGGCCTTTATAGGTAACCGATGCTCCACTAGCTCTCGGCTTAAACCTGACATCTCATGATATTCCCATGCAAAGCAACAAACATATTCTTTCAATAGCTCGATTAACTTAGCTTTACAATCAGCTTTCAAATTTTTGTTTACAAATGTCGGCCGAGTGATTGAACCATCTCCAATATCTATCTCTTCTAATGGATCGGCTGATGTAAAACCTTGTCCAAGTTTATCCATGTCATCCAACTCCTTAATAGATTCATACATATCGTTCTCGTTGGATCAATATTTTACAAGACATTTTTGTAACCACTCGGAATTAGGATCCATTTAAACATATCATACCTTGGAGCCGATTGCATTCAGTCGGCTTTAAAGAGACGGGCACGAAATCATTCTTAGTCGCACTGAGAAAATCGAACTCTGACAAGTCACGTCCCGTTAAGCAAGTAGCATTGGGATGTTGCCAATCCACCGATGCATCGGCCAAAGCAACACAGGCCGAGTTATCCTCATGAAAGACTTCCACTTCATCGTCAACCCATTGGATAAAAAATTGGTGCATAGTGGATGGCACGCACTGGTTTGCATGAACCCAATCACGGCCTAGTATGACGTTGTAGTTACCTTACACCTCAGCGACAAAGAATGCAGTAGCCAAAGTTTTGCTTCCGACTGTAAGCTCCACATACATCACACCTTTGGCTCCAGCTTTCTCTTTGACTTCAAATCCATTGAGCACCATATTGGTCTTGATCAATTCTTCATCAGGCAAACCCAATTTCTTGAAGACCGAATAGGGCATAAGATTTACCACAGCACCACCATCAACAAGCATCCAAGTGAGCGGTGATCCATTGATATGACCTCTGAGATCATAAAATGCGGCAATTGCTAACATGATTCGGATAGACTTTTAAGCATCGATACAAGTGAGAAAATCTCATTGTAGTCAACACCTTGAACTTGTCGAAAACATTTTTCGACAATTCGAGCTTTGTAGATAGTAACACTACTATCAGCGTCCGTCTTCCTCTAGAAGATCCATTTTATTCTCTATGGCTTGCCGATCATCGGGCAAGTCAACCAAAGTCCATACTTTGTTCTCATACATGGATCCTATCTCAGATTTCATGGTCTCAAGCCATTTTGCGGAAACTGGGCTCATCATCGCTTCCTCATAGTTCATGGTCTAGTAACATGACTTCCAGAACAGGATTTCCGTACCACTCTGGTGCGAAACATACTCTGGTTGACCTACGAGGTTCGGCAGTAACTTGATCCGATGTTTCATGATCATCATCATTGACTTCCTCACTAATTGGTGTGGGCATCACTGGAAATGATTTCTGTGATGAAGTACTTTCCAATTCGGGAGAAGGTACATTACCTCATCAAGTTCTACTTCCCTCCCACTCACTTCTTTCGAGAGAAACTCCTTCTCTAGAAAGGATCCATTCTTGGCAACGAATGTCTTGCCTTCGGATCTGTGATAGAAGGTGTACCCAACAGTCTCCTTTGGGTATCCTATGAAGACACATTTCTCCGATTTGGGTTCGAGCTTATTAGTTTGAAACTTTTTCACATAAGCATCGCAACCCCAAACTTTAAGAAACGACAGCTTTGGCTTCTTGCCAAACCATAGTTCATACGGTGTTGTCTCAACGGATTTAGATGGTGCCCTATTTAACGTGAATGTAGCTGTCTCTAATGCATAACCCCAAAATGATAGTGGTAAATAGGTAAGAGACATCATAGATCGCACCATATCTAATAAAGTGCGGTTACGACGTTCGGACACACCATTACATTGTGGTGTTCCAGGTGGCACGAGTTTGTGAAACTATTCCACATTGTTTTAATTGAAGGCCAAACTCATAACTCAAATATTCGCCTCTGCGATCAGATCGTAGAAACTTTATAATCTTGTTACGATGATTCTCCACTTCATTCTGAAATTCTTTGAACTTTTCAAATATTTCAGACTTGTGTTTCATCAAGTAGATATACCCATATCTACTTAAATCATTTGTGAAGGTCAGAAAATAACGATACCTGCCGTGAGCCGCAACACTCATCGGACTGCATACATCAGTATGTATTATTTCCAATAAGTCAGTTGCTCGCTCCATTGTTCCGGAGAACGGAGTCTTAGTCATCTTGCCCATGAGGCATGGTTCGCAAGCATCAAATGATTCATAATCAAGTGATTCCAAAAGTCCATCCGCATGGAGTTTCTTCATGCGCTTTACACCAATATGAACTAAACGACATCAATATTATGAATACGTGTATCACTACGATCGAGATTCAGTAAACCATTTATATTAAGTGTATGACCATAGAAGGTTTTATTCATGTAAACAGAACAACAATTATTCTTTGACTTAAATGAATAATCGTATTGCAATAAACATGATCCAATCATATTCATGCTCAACGCAAACACCAAATAACATTTATTTTAGGTTCAACACTAATCCCAAAGGTAAAAGGAGTGTGCGATGGTGACCTTATCAACCTTGGAATTACTTCCAACACATATCGTCACCTCGTCCTCAACTAGTCTCTTGTTTATTTTGCAACTCCTGTTTCGAGTTACTACTCTTAGTAACTGAACTAGTATCAAATACCGAGGGGTTGCTATAGACACTAGTAAAGTACACATCAATAACATGTATATCAAATATACCTTTGTTCATTTTGCCATCCTTCTCATCCGCCAAGTATCTAGGGCAGTTCCACTTCCAGTGACCGTTTCCTTTGCAGTAGAAACACTCAGTTTCAGGCTTGGGTCTATCTTTGGGCTTCTTCATGGGAATGAAAACTTTCTTGCCATTCCTTTTGAAGTTTGCCTTTATTTCCCTCGCCCTTTTCTTGAAACTAGTGGTCTTGTTAACCATCAACACTTGATGTTATTTCTTGATTTCTACCTTCGCTGATATCAGCATCGCGAAGTGCTTGGGAATCGTTTTCGTCATCCCTTGCATATTATAGTTCATCACGAAGTTCTAGTAAATCGGTGATAGTGACTAGAGAATTCTGTCAATGACTATCTTATCTGGAAGATTAACTCCCACTTGATTCAAGTGATTGTAGTACTCAGACATTCTGAGCATATGCTCACTGGTTGAGCTATTCTCCTCCATCTTGTAGGCAAAGTACTGCCAGAGGTCTCATACCTCTCGACACGGGCATGAGTATGAAATACGAATTTCAACTCTTGGAACATCTTATATGCTCCGTGGCGTTCAAAACATTTTTGAAGTCCCGGTTCTAAGCCGTAAAGCATGGTGCACTAAACTATCAAGTAGTCATCATACCGAGCTTGTCAAAACGTTCATAACGTCTACATCTGCTCCTGCAATAGTTCTGTCACCTAGCGGTGCATCAAGGACATAATTCTTCTATGCAGCAATGAGGATAATCCTCAGATCACGGAGCAAGTCCGCATCATTGCTACTATCATCTTTCAACTTATTTTTCTCTAGGAACATATCAAAAATAAACGGGGAAGCTATACGTGAGCTATTGATCTACAACATAGATATGCTAATACTATCAGGACTAAGTTCATGATAAATTAAAGTTCAATTAATCATATTACTTAAGAACTCCCACTTAGATAGTCATCCCTCTAATCATCTAAGTGATCACGTGATCCAAATCAACTAAACCATGTCCGATCATCACGTGAGATGGAGTAGTTTTCAATGGTGAACATCACTATGTTGATCATATCTACTATATGATTCACGCTTGACCTTTCAGTCTTAGTGTTCTGAGGCCATATCTGCATATGCTAGGCTCGTCAAGTTTAACCCGAGTATTCTGCGTGTGCAAAACTGGCTTGCACCCATTGTATGTGAACGTAGAGCTTATCACACCCGATCATCACGTGGTGTCTCGACATGACGAACTTTTGCAACGGTGCATACTCAGGGAGAACACTTGTACCTTGAAGTTTAGTGAGAGATCATCTTATAATGCTACCGCCGAACTAAGCAAAATAAGATGCATAAATGATAAATATCAGATGCAATCAATAAAAGTGATATGATATGGCCATCATCATCTTGTGCCTTTGATCTCCATCTCCAAAGCACCGTCATGATCACCATCGTCACCGGCGCGACACCTTGATCTCCATCGTAGCATCGTTGTCGTCTCGCCAACTATTGCTTCTACGACTATCGCTACCGCTTAGTGATAAAGTAAAAACAATTACAGGGCGATTGCATTGCATACAATAAAGCGACAACCATATGGCTCCTGCCAGTTGCCGATAATTCTATTACAAAACATGATCATCTCATACAATAAAATTTAGCATCATGTCTTGACCATATCACATCACAACATGCCCTGCAAAAACAAGTTAAACGTCCTCTACTTTGCTGTTGCAAGTTTTACGTGGCTGCTACGGGCTGAGCAAGAACCGTTCTTACCTACGCATAAAAACCACAATGATTTTTCGTCAAGTGTGCTGTTTTAACCTTCAACAAGGACCGGGCGTAGTCACACTTGATTCAACTAAAGTTGGAGAAACTGACACCCGCCAGCCACCTGTGTGCTAAGCACGTCGGTAGAACAAGTCTCGCGTAAGCGTACGCGTAATGTCGGTCCGGGCCACTTCATCCAGCAATACCGCCGAATCAAAGTATGACATGCTGGTAAGCAGTATGAATATTATCGCCCACAACTCTTTGTATTCTACTCGTGCATATAACATCTACGCATAGACCTGGCTCGGATGCCACTGTTGGGGAACGCAGTAATTTGAAAAAAATTGCCTACGATCACGCAAGATCTGTCTAGGAGAAGCATAGCAACGAGCGGGGAGAGTGTTGTCCACGTACCCTCGTAGACCGAAAGCGGAAGCGTTATGACAACGTGGTTGATGTAGTCGTACGTCTTCACGATCAGACCAATCCTAGTACCGAAGTTACGGCACCTCCACGATTTGCACACGTACAGCTCGGTGACGTCCCACGAACTCTAGATCCAGCTAAGGTCGAGGGAGTTTCGTCGGCACGATGACATGGCGACGGTGATGATGAAGTTACCGGCGCAGGGCTTCGCCTAAGCACTACGACGATATGACCGAGGTGGAATATGGTGGAGGGGGGCACCACACACGGCTAAGCAATCAACTTGTGTGTCTATGGGGTGCCCCCTTCCCCCGTATATAAAGGAGTGGAGGAGGGGAGGGGCCGGCCCTCTCTATGGCGCGCCCTAGGGGAGTCCTACTCCCACTGGGAGTAGGATTCCCCCCTTCCCGAGTTGGAGTAGGAGAGGAAGGAAGGAGGAGAGAGGGAGGAAGGAAAGGGGGGCTGGCCCCCCACCCAATTCAGATTGGGCTTGGGGGGGGGTGCCCCCTCCTTGGCCGCCTCCTCCTCTCTCCCACTAAGGCCCAATAAGGCCCATATACTCCCCGGGGGGTTCCGGTAACCTCCCGGTACTCCGGTAAATGGCCGAACTCACCCGGAACCATTCCGATGTCCAAACATAGCCATCCAATATATCGATCTTTATGTCTCGACCATTTTGAGACTCCTTGTCATGTCCGTGATCACATCCGGGACTCCAAACAACCTTCGGTACATCAAAACACATAAACTCGTAATACCGATCGTCACCGAACGTTAAGCGTGTGGACCCTACGGGTTCAAGAACTATGTAGACATGACCGAGACTCATCTCCGGTCAATAACCAATAGCGGAACCTAGATGCTCATATTGGTTCCTACATATTCTACGAAGATCTTATCGGTCAAACCGCATAACAACATACGTTGTCCCTTTGTCTTCGGTATGTTACTTGCCCGAGATTCGATCGTCGATATCTCAATACCTAGTTCAATCTCGTTACCGACAAGTCTCTTTACTTGTTCTGCAATGCATCATCCCGCAACTAACTCATTAGTCATATTGCTTGCAAGGCTTATAGTGATGTGCATTACCGATAGGGCCCAGAGATACCTCTCCGACAATCAGAGTGACAAATCCTAATCTCGATCTATGCCAACTCAACAAACACCATCGGAGACAACTGTAGAGCATCTTTATAATCACCCAGTTACGTTGTGACATTTGATAGCACACTAAGTGTTCCTCCGATATTCGAAAGTTGCATAATCTCATAGTCATAGGAACATGTATAAGTCATGAAGAAAGCAATAGCAATAAACTAAATGATCATAATGCTAAGCTAACAGATGGGTCTTGTCAATCACATCATTCCCTAATGATGTGATCCCGTTCATCAAATGACAACTCATGTCTATGGCTAGGAAATTTAACCATCTTTGATTGACGAGCTAGTCAAGTAGAGGCATACTGGTGACACTCTATTTGTCTATGTATCCACACATGTACTAAGTTTCCGGTTAATAAAATTCTAGCATGAATAATAAACATTTATCATGATATAAGGAAATATAAATAAAAACTTTATTATTGCCTCTAGGACATATTTCCTTCAGGAATCCACTCGGATGGATGTCAGTCGGATGGAATCCACTTGGATGGAACTCACTCGGATGGGATCAACCCATCCACATTTTTTCACTCGGATAGCTTCCACCTGGGTGCATTCTTACACTAGGATAGTTTCCACTCGGGCACATATTTTGACCAGCCGACTGATAGTCACCAATGTTCAGTCAACCTCTATATGAATAGTCAAGTCGATCCCAAACAGATTGCGTATGCTCTTCTGGAAACGACACCCTTGGTCCACTCGGTTTCATATACTGACTGAACAAATCAGCTGATGGTGACCTTGGTCGCTTCAGATGAGTCGGCTGATTAAAGCTAGAATCGGCCGACTGGTTGGTGTACTTGGACAACAACATATCAAAAGTTGGCTTGATCCACTTGCGCTGCACTTTAGCTTCATTCCTTTTCCACTTGCCAACTTCTGGACTCTTGGGTTTGACAAATTTAACATGGGTATTTTCTTGCACTTGTGCTTGCCCCCCCAAGTGTAGGATTCTTGATGGTGATTTTGATCAATTCCTTGCCATCGGGTTGCTTATCAAGCACAACCTATCTCCCCAAGACCTTGTTGACCTCCTTGTCTTCCCTGGGCTCACCAACAATGACATTAACTTTATTAGCAGATTCGGCTACCTCTGGCCGAATGAGTAGCTTCTTCCCCTCCAAATCCATAGTATTCATTGGAAAAGGCTGTTTATCAACTTGCATCTCAGAAAAGTTCAATCGTCCATCATTAATGGTCGATTGTATAGAGGGTTTAACCTGCTCGGCCTGAAGAGGAGGGAACTTGATTTCTTCAATCAGAGTGATGTTGCCCTGGCGATCCTTCTTGAACTTTGCAAGGAACTCCTGCAGATCCTTCTCTTCACGCGCCTTCTTGTAATCCTCATAAATTTGGCGACGATCGGCCGATATCTCATCAAGACTGGGCTTAATGATGTTATCGGCGTCTACCTCATATGGCTTGGGATGATCGGACATGGTGGATGATGATGATTTGATCTTCGTCCCTAGCGGAGTCGCCAAAAAGTGTGTTGACACACGAACACGTCACCTGTACCCTCGACGCCGGGGGTGATGCACCGTAGCTCACGTCGAAGGAGACCCGACCGACAGCGCGATATGCAAGACAGTCGACGGGCGCTTTTGCAGACCCAAAAACCCCACACCCCCGGGAGGGACCCCGGCGGCTATGGGCTGCCCTAGGTCGATTCTCTCGCCCCTAGAGCCTCGAGATTCGCAGCTCTCAAACATGAAGAATAGCGAAGAACGAGAGAGAAAAACGGTGGAGAGATAAAACGTAGACTGAAAAAGTAGTATATTGATTTGTTCGATTGTGTGTTGTTTAATCGGCCATCACCCCCAATATATATAAGAGGCGGCTGGAATTCCCGTACAAGTAAAGGATTCATCTAGGCTTTCCTTACAAAAAATTACATCAATTCACGTCCTAGAGTCCTAGTTCTATTCCAACTCGGATTCAGTCTGAATCTGGCCCAACTTCTGTCTTCCTTCTTGCGCAGGCCGTCGAGCTTGCATATGATCCCCGATCAAGACGGCTGAAATATCAAACTTGAGCGCCTCATGAGGCGAACAACTCTCATGTTGATCACTTTTTCAAATAAGGCCATCTTGAATACTTTTTGAGGTCATCTTTCCCTTCCAGTCGGACTCGGTCTTGCAGCAGACTGGATTATCCGAGTGTGGTAGTGAATTTGCAGGCCATATATTAACTCTGATGATGATGCCTCCAAAACCAAAGTTTACCATTTTGACGATACGCATGACTTCCATATTGAACACTTCTCCATCCGAGGTCATCTTGATAAACTTTCGGGCACATGTTCAGTTTCACTCGGATTCGAGCTCATCCACTCGGATATTAGAGTCTTTCACTCGGATCGTCCGACTGGACTTTTTTACAAGGATGTTAGAATCTTTCACTCAGATGGCAAGATTTTCACTCGGAAGACAATCTTTCACTCGGATAATTATATTTTCACTCGGAAGGCAATATCTTACTCGATCGGTAAGTTTTCATTCCGACGGTAATCTTTTCACTCAGAATATTTTTACCTGGAGGACAATTTCACTCGGATAACTATATTTTCACTCGGATGATAATAAGTTCACTCGGACGGCAAACTTTCACTCGATCGGTAAGTTTTCACTCGGATGGTAAGCTTTCACTCGGATTTCCCGACTAAAAACACAGCCTGATCTTGATTTGTCTCTCCAGGTCTCATACGACCTCGGATTGAGACAAATTATATATGAAAACTGATCGGCCCGACGAGGCGAAACTTTTCCATGTTGAAGGTTTTTCGATTCAAGGCATTCTTGAGGGCCGAATTGCTCACGCATTGCATCAGACACTCATCAACATGTATCTGGTGTCAACCGTAATATTTTGGTCTCTGGCCGGTTCAGACCGTATTGACTGTAACTTTTGCATATGAACTCGGATTAAGGTGATTTATATATTTAAATCAATTGCCTTGACGATACGAAGACAATTCCTTCAAAGTGCTCCTTCATCCGAGGTCGTCTTGAAGGCATGATCGGCCTAAAACCACTCAAAACATTGAATTCTGCCACTCGGAGATACAATTTCGATCCCTAAGATGGGTTCGGATGATGATAACCTAAACATCAAAGTTGTTCCACTCGGCGATGTGAAGCTTTCCATGCTGAAAACCCTTTCACTCAAAGCCATCTCATTTTCTTTTATGCCATGCCAAAATCTGATGTCAACACATGCCCCCCTGTTTTTCGGCAAAGCTTGCATACCGAAAAATAATATGCACGGTGTTTGTTCTAAGGATGATGTCAACACTCCATCGGCCATTTATTTTTCTCAGGACGATAATTATGTATCGGCCATGTTTGTGCTAAGGGCAATAATCTTATATCGGCCATTGCCTACTCAGGCTTCTTGCCACACACTCGGGTGGTACTTCTTCAAGTATTTGCCATTGAGAGCTCGAGGTAACAATGCCCCTTGTATTGATTCCACCAAATATGAGTTTCCGGGAACTATTCTTGTAATCCTAAAAGGACCTTCCCAACTCAGAGACCACTTCCCGAATTTTCTATCTCTTGAACCAATCGGTAGAATCACTTTCGAGACGAGATCACCAACTTGAAAATTCTTCAACTTGACTTTCTTATTGTAAGCTCTTGCCACCCTCAACTTATCTCTCTCTATGGCCTTCAAAGCAGCCAAACGTTTATCGGCAACCTCATCAATATTGTCCATCATCAAGTTATAAAAGTCTATTGCCGATAAATCATTTTGTTTGGCTATTCTCAAAGCATTCAAATTTACTTCCACTGGTAAAACAGCCTCCTGACCATATACCAGCTCATATGGAGTCACTTTCGTAGCACCATGCCTTGAGATTCTCTGTGCCCATAATGCTTCAGACAACAACTCATGCCATCTCCTCAGATTATCTTCAATCTTCTTGTTGATGAGCTTGATTAAAATTTTATTGCTAGACTCAGCTTGTCCATTAGCTTGGGCATAATGCGGAGAGGAATTGAGCAACTTTATGTTATAAGATTCGGCAAACTCTCTGACTTGGTGTGACATGAAAGATGAACCTTGATCTGTCGTTAACGTTTGAGGAATACCGAATCTATGAATAATGTGCTCGGTTATGAATTGAATTACCTATGTATGTGTCATGTTCTTGAGAGGTATTGCTTCAGACCATTTAGTGAAATAATCAGTTGCTACCAATACGAACCGATGCCCCTTTGAGGAAGATGGATGAATTTGCCCAATAAAGTCTAAACCCCATCCTCTGAAAGGCCACGGCTTGATAATAGGATGCAACATAGCAGCAGGAGCCAATTGAATATCACCAAATTTTTGACAAGCTTCGCACCCTTTATAATATCTGAAACAACCATTAATCATAGTCGGCCAATGAAACCCAGCACGTCGCAATAACCATTTCATCTTGGGAGCCGACTGGTGAGTGCCACAAATGCCTTCATGTACCTCTCCCATAGCAACTCTTGCCTGGTCCTTAGCCAAGCACTTTAGAAGAACATCATCAACTGTTCGGCGATAAATACCATCATCTCTCATTGTATACTTGAAAGCCATATGCCGAACAGCCCTGTCCACTCTTCCACTCGAATTGCACAAGTAATCAACAATGGGCTTCCTCCAGTCAGGATTGTCACCTGCACTAGATTTTTTGTTAATGGCCGAATCAGTGGGTTCAGGTTCGGCCTCTCCCATATTGGCAAGACAAGACATCGGTCTTTGGGAGATATGAAACATGCCATGATCAACATGATATCCGGATGCTTGTTGTGCCAATTCATTTGCTTTCCAATTGTCATGTCTAGATATATGAGCAATGCTAAAGCAATCCAAAGTAGAAATTATATCTAGACATTTATCAAGATAAACATTAAGTGATTCGTCCAAACACTGAAAGACTTTGGATATTTGCTGCACCACTAGTAACGAATCACCGTAAGCCTCAATATGTGCAACACCTATAGCAAGTAACATCTCTAGGCCGAATAACTATGCTTCATATTTGGCTTGATTGTTTGTGCAAAAATATTCTAAGCAGCATGAGGCTTAAAAAACAGCACCATGAGGAGATATATAAACAATACCAACACCTTGGCCCTTGCTACAAACTGAACCATCAAAGTATAATCTCCATTGTACTAATGAAACAAGGTTCATATCAACATCAGGCTTGTCATTAATCCGATGTTCAACAATGAAACTAGCAACAATCTGGCCTTTCATGGATTTTAGAGATTCATAAGCCAAATCATATTCAATCAAAGCATAAGCCCACTTGCCAATTCTACCACTAAGAATTGGCATATGCAGCATGTATTTAATGACATCGGCTTGACAAGCTACTATGCAAGCACTCGGCACTAAATAATGTCTCAATTTTGTGCAAGGATAATATAAGCATAGGCATAATTTTTCAATAAATGTATACCTTGTCTCGGCGTCTAATAAGCGGCGGCTCAAATAAGTGATGGCATGCTCTTTTTGTTCGGTTTCTTGAGTTAGAACAACACCAATAACTCCTTCCTCTGCAGCAATGTAAAGCCTGAAGGGCTCCCTATGCTTGGGTGCTTTCATCACTGGAGGAGTGCATAAATAATCCTTGATCATATCAAATGCTTCTTGCTGTTTTGCCCCCCCCCCCAAGTGAAATCAGCATCATTCTTTAACCGAAGGATAGGAGTAAACGCATCAACCTTCCCTGACAGATTAGCTATGAACCTCCTGAAGTAATTGACCTTGCCAAGGAACTTTTGCATATCTCTCTTGCATGTTGGAGCCTCCACTTTCTGTATGCCCTCTATCTTTTTGGGATCAATCTCTATGCCATCTTCATGAATAATGAAACCCAAAAACTTGCCAGCCGATACACCGAATGCACACTTTAAAGGATTCATCTTAAGTCCATATTTTTTCATACTCTCAAAAGCTAAATGCAAATCGGCCAAGTGAGACTCAAAAGTGTCCGATTTGACAACAATATCATCAATATAAACTTCAAGTATGATGCCGAGTAAATCATGAAAAATCAAATTCATAGCCCTTTGATACGTGGCTCTGGCATTTTTTAATCCGAATGTCAACACTGTCCATTCGAATAAACCAAGGAATCCAGGGCATCGGAAAGCCGTTTTGGTCATGTCCTCTTCGGCCATAAAAATTTGATTGTATCCGGCATTACCATCTAGAAAGCTAATAACCTTATGTCCAGAAGCATCATTAATAAGCATATCGGCTATTGACATGGGATACTCATCTTTGGGTGTAGCCCTATTCAAATCTCTAAAGTCAATGCACACTCTCAACTTGCCAGATCCTTTCTTCTCCACTGGGACAATGTTAGAAATCCACTCGGCATACCTGCAAGGTCGAATGAAATTAGCTTCAAGCAAACGACCGATCTCTTCCTTGATCCGGTCATATGTTTTTGGATTAAACTTTCTGGCCGATTGTTTGTAAGGTCTAAAACCGGCCTTTATAGGTAACCGATGATCCACTAGCTCTCGGCTTAAACCTGGCATCTCATGATATTCCCATGCAAAGCAACAAACATATTCTTTCAATAGCTCGATTAACTTGGCTTTAAAATCGGCTTTCAAATTTTTGTTTACAAACGTCGGTCGAGTGACTGAACCATCTCCAATGTCTATCTCTTCTAATGGATCGGCCGATGTAAAACCTTGTCGAAGTTTATCCATGTCATCCAACTCCTCTATAGACTCATACATGTCGTTCTCGCTGGACCGATATTTTACGAGACGTTTTTGTAACCACTCGGAACTAGAATCCATTTAAACATATCATACCTTGGAGCCCATTGCATTCAGTCGGCTTTAAAGAGACGGGCACGAAACCATTCTTGGTCGCACTGAGAAAATCAAACTCTGACAAGTCGCGTCCCGTTAAGCAAGTAGCATTGGGGTGTTGCCAATCCACTGATGCATCGGCCAAAGCAACACAGGCCGAGTTATCCGCATGAATGATTTCCACTTCATCATCAACCCACTGGATCAAAAACTGGTGCATAGTGGATGGCACGCACTGGTTTGCATGAACCCAATCGTGACCTAGTATGACGTTGTAGTTCCCTTGCACCTTAGCGACAAAGAATGCAGTAGCCAAAGTTTTACTTCCGGCTGTAAGCTCCACATACATCACACCTTTGGCTTCAGTTTTCTCTTTGCCTTCAAATCCATTAAGCACCTTATTCGTCTTTATCAACTCTTCATCGGGCAAACCCAATTTCTTGAAGACCGAATAGGGCATAAGATTTACCACAGCACCACCATCAACAAGCATCGGAGTGAGCGGTGATCCATTGATATGACCTCTGAGATACAACGGTTTAAGATGCGTTACTGGGTCTTTTGGCTTCTCGAATATTGCGTTTTTAGGGCCAAAATCCAGCGGAGCCACTTCCCCTTCCTCATCTACAGCACGAAACTCAGCAGGTAAGTAATATACCATATTGATATCCATACCTTCATGAACCGGCGTCGACTCATAATCTAACATATCATGCTCTTCCTCAAGTGCATCCACCGATTCTGAAATCCGTTCGAGTGAAGGAGAAGTAAGAAGTGTCGTAGACGATGTGATAGGTGTTTCATCTTCCTCCTTTGGTGATGTAGGTATTGTTGTGATAGATGTAGAAGCTGCTGTATCTTGTATTTTTTTAGGCCTCCACACTTGTTTTGCTGGAACCATGGGTCGAGTGTTATTGAACAACTCATCCCTTTGCTTCTCAGCCTCTTGTTCTGCCATCTCCTGACTCCTTAACCTTTGTAGTTTCCTTTTTTGTGTCTTTGTTAGCCCTGGAGGACACCACTTTGGCTATGTGTATTTAGGATCTCTCATCTTTATTTGGCTGGTGCTTGCTTCATGGTCATTAGCCGAGTGCTTTGGCGCGATAGCAAGTATCGGCTCAGTCGGATTGCTATGCACAATCGGCTGCTGTACGGCGAATGTTTTGGTACCCAAGATAAGTGAGTCGGCATCCATTTTCTCCTTGCCTTTTCCTGACTCAACTGCTGCAACACTTGGTGACTTAACACGCCATTCTTTTTGACTTTTTAGATGCATGAAATTTCCACTCGGGCGCACCCTTTTACTTGGATGGAATCCGCTCGGATGGATGTCAGTCGGATGGAATCCACTCGGATGGAACTCACTCGGATGGGATCTACCCATCCACATTATTTCACTCGGATAGCTTCCACCTGGGTGCATTCTTACACTAGGATAGTTTCCACTCGGTCGCATATTTTGACCAGCCGATTGATAGTCACCAATGTTCAGTCGGCTCTATATGAATAGTCAGGTCAATCCCAAACAGATTGCGTATGCTCTTCTGGAAATGGCACCCTTGGTCCACTCGAATTCATATACTGACTGAACATATCAGCTGATGGTGACCTTGGTCGCTTCAGATGAGTCGGCCGATTAAAGCTAGAACCGACCGACTGGTTGGTGTACTTGGACAGCAACATATCAAAAGTTGGCTTGATCCGATTGCGCTGCACTTTAGCTTCATTCCTTTTCCACTTGCCAACTTCTGGACTCTTGGATTTGACAAATTTAACATGAGTATTTTCTTGCACTTGTGCTTGCCCCCCGAGTGTAGGATTCTTGATGGTGATTTTGATCACTTCCTTGCCATCGGGTTGCTTATCAAGCACAACCTGTCTCCCCAAGACATTGTTGCCCTCCTTGTCTTCCCTGGGCTCACCAACAATGACATTAGCTTTATTAGCAGATTCGGCTACCTCTGGTCGAACGAGTAGCTTCTTCCCCTCCAAATCCATAGTATTCATTGGAAAAGGTGATACGTCTCCAATGTATCTATAATTTTTGATTGTTCCATGCTATATTATACTCTGTTTTGGATGTTTAATGGGCTTTATTATACACTTTTATATTATTTTGGGGACTAACCTATTAACCGGAGGCCCAACCCAAATTGCTATTTTTTTGCCTATTTCAGTGTTTCGCAGAAAAAGAATATCAAACGGAGTCCAAACGGAATGAAACCTTCGGGAATGTGATTTTCAGAACAAACGTGATCCAGAGGACTTGGAGTCTATGTAAAGCAATCAACGAGGAAGGCACGAGGTAGGGGGCACGTCCACCTCCCCCAGGCACGCCCTCCACCCTCGTGGGCCCCTCGTTGCTCCACCGACGTACTTCTTCCTCCTATATATACCTACATACCCCCAAACCATCATATACGGAGCCAAAACCCTATTTCCACCACCGCAACCTTCTGTACCCGTGAGATCCCATCTTGGGGCCTTTTCCCGTGCTCCGCCGGAGGGGGCATTGATCACGGAGGGCTTCTACATCAACACCTTAGCCTCTCCGATGATGTGTGAGTAGTTTACCTCAGACCTTCGGGTCCATATTTATTAGCTAGATGGCTTCTTCTCTCTCTTTGGATATCAATACAAAGTTCTCCTTGATCTTCTTGGAGATCTATTTGATGTAATCTTCTTTTGCGGTGTGTTTGTCGAGATCCGATGAATTGTGGGTTTATGATCAAGTTTATCTATGAACAATATTTGAATCTCCTCTAAATTCTTTAATGTATGATTGGTTATCTTTGCAAGTCTCTTCGAATTATCAGTTTGGTTTGGCCTACTAGATTGATCTTTCTTGCAATGGGAGAAGTGCTTAGCTTTGGGTTCAATCTTGTGGTGCTCGATCCCAGTGACAGAAGGGGAAACGACACATATTGTATTATTGCCATCGAGGATAAAAAGATGGGGTTTATATCATATTGCATGAGTTTATCCCTCTACATCATGTCATCTTACTTAAAGCATTACTCTGTTCTTATGAACTTAATACTCTAGATGCATGTTGGATAGCGGTCGATGTGTGGAGTAATAGTAGTAGATGCAGAATCGTTTCGGTCTACTTGTCACGGACGTGATGCCTATATACATGATCATACCTAGATATTCTCATAACTATGCTCAATTCCATCAATTGCTCGACAGTAATTCGTTTACCCACCGTAATACTTATGCTATCTTGAGAGAAGCCACTAGTGAAACCTATGGCCCCCGGGTCTATCTTCCATCATATTTATCTTCCAACACTTAGCTATTTCTATTGCCATTTATTTTACTTTGCATCTTTATTTCTCTTTATCATAAAAATACCAAAAATATTATCTTATCATTTCTATCAGATCTCACTCTTGTAAGTGACCGTGAAGGGATTGACAACCCCTTTATCGCGTTGGTTGCGAGGTTCTTATTTGTTTGTGTAGGTGCGTGGTCTCGAGCGTGGTCTCCTACTGTATTGATACCTTGGTTCTAAAAAACGGAGGGAAATACTTACGCTACATTACTGCATCACCCTTTCCTCTTCAAGGGAAAACCAACACAGTGCTCAAGAGGTAGCAAGAAGGATTTCTGGTGCCGTTGCTGGGGAGTCTACGCACACGTCAAGACATACCAAGTACCCATCACAAACTCTTATCCCTCGCACTACATTATTTGCCATTTGCCTCTCGTTTTCCTCTCCCCCACTTCACCCTTGCCGTTTTATTCGCCTTCTTCCCGTATGCCTTTCTGTTTGTGTTTCCACGTGCCTTCTATTTGCTTGCTAAAAATCTATTGATATGGATCCACTTAAAGTGTTCTACTTGGATCATCTTCGATCCTTATGCGCTCGTGTTGAAACCCCAACTAGCCTAGTTGATGGGAAATCTTTAGATGAGCATGCTCATTTTGTGCGTCACCATTTGTCTGAAAAAGGGAGATGCTTATGGAATCAAATAAACAAATTGATGTGTTATGCTTGGAATCTTTGTGAAATTTGTGGTATTACTTGTTGCTCTAAGAACCCTAAAAACACCTCCCCTACCTATGTGAGTTTAATGAAAATAAAATCTTATCTTCTTATGCAAAGGGTGTTTATAGCTACTATGATATCGAACAAATTGAAGAATTTTTTGCTTTTAAGGGTTCTTATGAAGTTGCTTCTTTGATTGAAAAGTATGATATTACTCTTTACGAATCTGAAAATTTTGACATACTTGAATATTGCTATGAAAACTATGCTCATAATGTCTATGTCAAAGAATTTATTGAAAGAATGATTGTTGCTTCTAAAGGAAATAATGATATGCACGAATCTATAGATAATTATGATTCCGATGATTTGATTGAAATATCCCTTGATAAACATGATGCTTGCTATCCTTGTGGCCATGATGCCAATATTTATGAAGATGAATTTGCTATAGTTCCTTACGTTAAACATGAGATCGTTGCTATTGCACCCATACTTGGTAGTTCCTTCGATAAAAAGCATGATTGCAATGATTTTACTATAAATTCTCTTGATGTCAATTGTGCTAATAATATGCAAAACCCTAATCTTGGGGATGCTAGTTTTGCTATGTCTACTACTTGTTGCAATGATCATGATTGGGGTGATTCTTCTTATGATCTTGAAAATTTATTTAAGACCCATGATGAACATGAGATTGATAATAATGTTTGCAATAATATTGAAAGTGGATTTGGAAGAGTGTCAACTTTAGATCCCACATATTTGGAGAATGTTCAATCTTATGGTATTTTTGATAAAAGTGGGTTTGGAGAGGTCATGACTTTATTTAATGATAATCCCACTATTTTGGAAGAGTGTCAACTTCATATGCATGTGGATCGTGTTGAGAATATTTTATGTGATAGCTATTTTGTTGAATTTGCTTATGATCCCACATTTAATTATTATGAGAGAGGAAAATATGGTTGTATAAATCTTCATGATAATAAATTACCTCTCGTTATGTTGAGATTGCTATTGTTTCTTTCCGCTTCCTTGCATATGCTAGTTTTTGCTTGCTATGACAATTTGTTTGCCTACAAGATGCCTATGCATAGCAAGTATGTTAGACTTAGATGTGTTTTTCACATGCTATATGATGCTCTCTTTGTGCTTAAATTCTTGTCTTTCATGTGAGCATCATCGAAATTATAAATGCCTAGCTAGGGGCGTTAAACGATAGCGCTTGTTGGGAGGCAACCCAATTTTACTTTAGTTTTTTTTGCTTTTTGCTTCTGTTTAGGAATAAATATTTGATCTAGCCTCTGGTTAGATTTGTTTTTATGTTTTAATTAGTGTTTGTGCCAAGTTAAACCTATAGGATCTTCTTGGATGATAGCTATTTGATCTTGCTGAAAATTCCAGAAACTTTCTGTTCACGAAAACAATTGTTAAAAATCACCAGAACGTGATAAAATGCTGATTGCAATTGCAGTAGATCAATAAACAAAGTTTCTAGGTCTTCCTATTTTGGTAGAATTTGAGTTTCGGAAGTTTGCGTTAGTTCCAGATTACTACAGACTGTTCTGTTTTTGACAGATTCTGTTTTTCGTGTGTTGTTTGCTTATTTTGATGAATCTATGGCTAGTAAAAGAGTTTCTAAACCATAGAGAAGTTGGAATACAGTAGTTTTAAAACCAATATAAATAAATAATGAGTTCAATACAGTACCTTGAAGTGTGTTTTCTTTTCTTTCGCTAACGGAGCTCACGAGGTTTTCTATTGAGTTTTGTGTTGTGAAGTTTTCAAGTTTTGGGTAAAGATTTGATGGATTAGGAACAAGGAGTGGCAAGAGCCTAAGCTTGGGGATGCCCATGTCACCCCAAGGTAATCTAAGGACACCAAAAAATCCAAAGCTTGGGGATGCCCCGGAAGGCATCCCCTCTTTCGTCTTCGTCTATCGGTAACTTTACTTGGAGCTATATTTTTATTCACCACATGATATGTGTTTTGCTTGGAGCGTCTTGTATGATTTGAGTCTTTGATTTTTAGTTTGCCACAATCTTCCTTGCTGTACACACCTTTTGAGAGAGACACACATGATTCGGAAATTATTAGAATACTCTATGTGCTTCACTTATATCTTTTGAGTTATATAGTTTTTGCTCTAGTGCTTCACTTATATCTTTTAGAGCACGGTGGTGGATTTGTTTTATAGAAACTTTTGTTCTCTCATGCTTCACTTATATTATTTTGAGAGTCCTACAAAACAACATGGTAATTTGCTTTAATTTTGAAATTAGTCCTAATATGCTAGGTATTCAAGATTAGTAAAAACTTTCTTATGAGTGTGTTGAATACTAAGAGAAGTTTGATGCTTGATGATTGTTTTGAGATATGGAGGTAGTGATATTAAAGTGTGCTAGTTGAGTAGTTGTGAATTTGAGAAATACTTGTGTTGAAGTTTGCAAATCCCGTAGCATGCACGTATGGTAAACGTTATGTAACAAATTTGAAACATGAGGTGTTCTTTGATTGTCCTCCTTATGAGTGGCGGTCGGGGACGAGCGATAGTCTTTTCCTACCAATCTATCCCCTAGGAGCATGCGTGTAGTGCTTGGTTTTTGATGACTTGTAGATTTTTGCAATAAGTATGTGAGTTCTTTATGACTAATGTTGAGTCCATGGATTATACGCACTCTCAACCTTCCATCATTGCTAGCCTCTTCGGTACCGTGCATTGCCCTTCCTCACCTTGAGAGTTGGTGCAAACTTCGCCGGTGCATCCAAACACCGTGATACGATACGCTCTATCACACATAAACCTCCTTATATCTTCCTCAAAATAGCCACCATACCTACCTATTATGGCATTTCCATAGCCATTCCGAGATATATTGCCATGCAACTTTCCACCGTTCCGTTTATCATGACACGTTCATCATTGTCATATTGCCTTGCATGATCATGTAGTTGACATCGTATTTGTGACAAAGCCACCATGCATATTATTTCATACATGTCACTCTTGATTCATTGCCCATCCCGGTACACCACTGGAGGCATTCATATAGAGTCATACTTTGTTCTAGTATCGAGTTGTAATCATTGAGTTGTAAGTAAATAGAAGTGTGATGATCATCATTCATAGAGCATTGTCCCAAAAAAAAGAGAGAAAGGCCAAAAGAAAAAAAAGGCCCAAAAAAAAGAAAATAAAAAGGGGCAATGCTACTATCTTTTTCCATACTTGTGCTTCAAAGTAGCACCATGATCCTTATGATAGAGAGTCTCTTGTTTTGTCACTTTCATATACTAGTGGGAATTTTTCATTATAGAACTTGGCTTGTATATTCCAACAATGGGCTTCCTCAAATGCCCTAGGTCTTCGTGAGCAAGCAAGTTGGATGCACACCCACTTAGTTTCTTTTGTTGAGCTTTCATACATTTATAGCTCTAGTGCATCCGTTGCATGGAAATCCCTACTCCTCACATTAACATCAATTGATGGGCATCTCCATAGCCCGTTGATTAGCCGCGTTGATGTGAGACTTTCTCCTTTTTTGTCTTCTCCACATAACCCCCATCATTATATTCTATTCCACCCATAATGCTATATCCATGGCTCACGCTCATGTATTGCGTGAACGTTGAAAAAGTTTGAGATTACTAAAGTATGAAACAATTGCTTGGCTTGTCTTCGGGGTTGTGCATGATGAGAGCATTCTTGTGTGACGAAAATGGAGCATGACCAAACTATATGATTTTGTAGGGATGAACTTTCTTTGGCCATGTTATTTTGAGAAGACATAATTGCTTAGTTAGTATGCTTGAAGTATTATTACTTTTATGTCAATATTAAACTTTTATCTTGAATCTTCCGGATCTGAATATTCATACCACAATTAAGAGGGTTACATTGAAAATTATGCCAAGTAGCATTCCACATAAAAAATTCTGTTTTTATCATTTACCTACTCGAGGACGAGCAGGAATTAAGCTTGGGGATGCTTGATACGTCTCCAACGTATCTATAATTTTTGATTGTTCCATGCTATATTATACTATGTTTTGGATGTTTAATGGGCTTTATTATACGCTTTTATATTATTTTTGGGACTAACCTATTAACCGGAGGCCCAGCCCAAATTGCTGTTTTTTTGCCTATTTCAGTGTTTCGCAGAAAAAGAATATCAAACAGAGTCCAAATGGAATGAAACCTTCGGGAACGTGATTTTCGGAACAAACGTGATCCAGAGGACTTGGAGTCTACGTAAAGCAATCAACAAGGAAGGCACGAGGTAGGGGGGCGCGCCCACCTCCCCCAGGCGCGCCCTCCGCCCTCGTGGGCCCCTCGTTGCTCCACCGACGTACTTCTTCCTCCTATATATACCTACGTACCCCCAAACCATCATATACGGAGCCAAAACCCTATTTCCACCGCCGCAACCTTCTGTACCCGTGAGATCCCATCTTGGGGCCTTTTTCGGCGCTCCGCCGGAGGGGGCATTGATCACGGAGGGCTTCTACATCAACACCTTAGCCTCTCCGATGATGTGTGAGTAGTTTACCTCAGACCTTCGGGTCCATAGTTATTAGCTAGATGGCTTCTTCTCTCTCTTTGGATCTCAATACAAAGTTCTCCTTGATCTTCTTGGAGATCTATTCGATGTAATCTTCTTTTGCGGTGTGTTTGTCGAGATCCAATGAATTGTGGGTTTATGATCAAGTTTATCTATGAACAATATTTGAATCTCCTCTAAATTCTTTTATGTATGATTGGTTATCTTTGCAAGTCTCTTTGAATTATCAGTTTGGTTTGGCCTACTAGATTGATCTTTCTTGCAATGGGAGAAGTGCTTAGCTTTGGGTTCAATCTTGCGGTGCTCGATCCCAGTGACAGAAGGGGAAACGACACGTATTGTATTGTTGCCGTCGAGGATAAAAAGATGGGGTTTATATCATATTGCATGAGTTTATCCCTCTACATCATGTCATCTTACTTAAAGCATTACTCTGTTCTTATGAACTTAATACTCTAGATGCATGCTGGATAGCGGTCGATGTGTGGAGTAATAGTAGTAGATGCAGAATCGTTTCGGTCTACTTGTCACGGACGTGATGCCTATATACATGATCATACCTAGATATTCTCATAACTATGCTCAATTCTATCAATTGCTCGACAGTAATTCGTTTACCCACCGTAATACTTATGCTATCTTGAGAGAAGCCACTAGTGAAACCTATGGCCCCCGGGTCTATCTTCCATCATATTTATCTTCCAACACTTAGCTATTCCTATTGCCGTTTATTTTAGGGTCTGTTTGGTTAGTGACCTCGGCTTCGTGCCTGGAAAAAGAGGCTGCCTGGTTTGAGCCTGGTACTTCATCGTTTTGTGCCTGGTGAGGTTGGCCTGGCGTATACGCGTTTTGTTCATGGCATGGCCTGGTGTAGCATTAAAATAATATCCTGCCATCATTGAAGGCCCCTAACGACAAAAATGCTTGAAAACAGCAGCTCACTAGCACCAGGCAGCTACCCAGGCGTTCTATTCTGAAAGCCTGGCCCAGGCTAAGCAATTTGCCTGGGTCACACTCCAGGCTAATCAAATTGTGAGGCCATCAGGCCAGGCAATCTGTTACTTTTTCAGGACAGCAACCAAACACTCCTCAGGCACCTTCCAGGCAGACTCCAGGCCAGGCAAATTTCAGTGTGGACACTATCCAAACTGACCCTTACTTTGCATCTTTATTTCTCTTTATCATAAGAATACCAAAAATATTATCTTATCATATCTATCAGATCTCACTCTCGTAAGTGACCGTGAAGGGATTGACAACCCCTTTATCGCGTTGGTTGTGAGGTTCTTATTTGTTTGTGTAGGTGTGTGGGACTTGAGCGTGGTCTCCTACTGGATTGATACCTTGGTTCTCAAAAACTGAGGGAAATACTTACGCTACTTTACTACATCACCCTTTCCTCTTCAAGGGAAAACCAACGCAGTGCTCAAGGGGTAGCAAAAGGCTGTTTATCAACTTGCATCTCAGAAAAGTTCAATCGTCCATCATTAATGGCCGATTGTATCTGTCGTCGAAAAACATTGCAATCGTTAGTAACATGAGAAAAAGAATTATGATACTTGCAATAAGCACGCCGTTTTAGCTCTTCAAACGGTGGTAAAGTATGAGATATCCTAATAATTTTAGCTTGCAGCAAAGCATCAAATATTCTATCACACTTAGCAATGTTAAAAGTAAACTTCATCTCTTCATCACGATTCTTATGAATCGGTTTCAGATCATTGCAAGTAAAGGGTTTGGCCTTAGATGGCCAAACAAATTCAGTTGCAAAAACATCACCTCCATCGTCCGAGTGATCACTATCATATTCAACCATGTTCATCTTAGGACGATCAGCTTTATATCAATGCACTTCTTTGAGATCTTTGCTTCGGCTTTCCTGAGCCAAAGCCCTTTGTAAGACTTGGTTTATATTTAAGAACTCATAACCTTCTAGCTTTTCTCTAATGGGGGTTCTCAAACCACTCACCCCTAGGTCTGCCAAGTCTCTCTCGGTTATCACCAAACTAAAATACCGGTTTTTTGTTTCTCTGAATCTCTTGACGTAATCGGAGACCGATTCATCATGCTTCTGTTTAACCGATGTTAGATGTGACAACTTGAGTTCATTTTCGCCGCTGTAAAAGTGATCATGAAATTTCTGCTCTAGCTGCAACCAAACTCGAATGGAACCATGTGGTAAAGAAGAAAACCATGAAAATGCGGTACCAGTTAATGATAAAGGAAATAAACGCACTTACAACTCATTTAGTGAGCCTTCTTCACCTAATTGTGCCAAGTATTGACTAACATGCTCCCATGTGGTTTTTGTGCCCTCTCCATTGAACTTAACAAAATCTGGAATCTTATATCCTGGAGGGCACTGGATGGCATCAAAGTACTCGGGTACGGCTTTTGGTAAATCTGATTCCGAGGTAACTCAACTCCAAAATTATCGTGAAGCATCTTAGCCATCTCCTCTCTAATATTAGCTAGACCATCATCCATAGTGGATGATGCAGCTTGTGGCAGTGGCATAGGAGGAGTAGGGTTACTAGCTGCAGGTAGGAATTATGGCATGTATGTCGACCCATAATTTGGTAGTGGTCGAGTGGATGTAGCTATAGGTAGGGTTTGGTTCGGCGTTGCCACCGAACCTGCATGCTCATAATAGGATTAATGGGTGCAGCCACAATCTGATTTGTTTGGGTAGGATAATAAGTCATCGGCATGGGAGGCGCTGATGAGATAGGCAAAGCCAGATTAGGGTTTTGCACACTAGCAACTACACCATCATTACCACTAGACGATTGACATATATTCTTCTGAGCATTAGTATTTTCTATGAAAGTTTGATAGACTAGATTGTTACCATCAGCAATACGACTCTCAATCTCAGCCCACTGCTCAGGAAAAAAGGTAGTACTCACAGAGGGTTTAACCTGCTCGGCTTGAAGAGGAGGGAACTTGATTTGTTCAATCGGAGTGATGTTGCCTTGGCGATCCTTCTTGAACTTTGCAAGGAACTCCTGCAAGTCCTTCTCCTCGTGCGCCTTCTTGTACTTCTCATAGACTTGGCGATGATCGGCCGATATCTCATCAAGACTGGGCCTAATGATGTTATCGGCGTCTACCTCAGATGGCTTGGGAAGATCGGACATGGTGGATGATGACGACTGATCTTCAGTCCCCAGCGGAGTCGCCAAAAAGTGTGGTGACACACGAACACGTCACGTGTACCCTCGGCGCCGGGGGTGATGCACCATAGCTCACGTCGAAGGAGACCCGACCGACAGCGTGATACGCAAGACAGTCGACGGGCGCTTTTGCAGACCCAAAAACCCCACACCCCCGGGAGGGACCCCGTCAGGGAGTGCGGCGGCTATGGTCTGCCCTAGGTCGATTCGCTCGCCCCTAGAGCCTCGAGATTCATAGCTCTCAAACACGAAGAACAGCGAAGAACGAGAGAGAAAAACGGTGGAGAGATAAAACGTAGACTGAAAAGGTAGTATATTAATTTGTTCGATTGTGTGTTGTTTAATCGGCCATCACCCCCAATATATATAAGAGGCGGCTGGACTTTCCGTTCAAGTAAAGGATTCATCTAGGCTTTCCTTACAAAAAATTACATCAATTCACGTCCTAGAGTCCTAGTTCTATTCCAACTCGGATTCAATCTAAATCTGGCCCAACTTCTGTCTTCCTCCTTGCGCGGGCCGTCGAGCTTGCATATGATCTCCGATCAAGACGGCCCAAATATCAAACTTGTGCGCCTCGATGAGAAAAACAACGCTCATGTTGATCACTTTTTCAAATAAGGCCATCTTGAATACTTTTCGAGGTCATCTTTCCCTTCCAGTCGGACTCGGTCTTGCAGCAGACTGGATTATCCCAGTCTCGTAGTGAATTTGTAGGACATATATTATCTCTGATGATGATGACTCCAAAACCAAAGTTTACCTTTTTGACGATACGCACAACTTCCGTATTGAACACTTCTCCATCTGAGGTCATCTTGATAAACTTTCGGGCACATGTTCAGTTTCACTCGGATTCAAGCTCATCCACTCGGATATTAGAGTCTTTCACTCGGATCGTCGGACTGGACTTTTCATTCGGATGTTAGAATCTTTCACTCGCATGGCAAGATTTTCACTCGGAAGACAATCTTTCACTCAGATGATTATATTTTCACTCGGAAGGCAATATCTTACTCGACCGGCAAGTTTTCATTCCGACGGTAATCTTTTCACTTGGAATATTTTCACCTAGAGGACAATTTCACTCGGATAACTATATTTTCACTCGGATGATAATAAGTTCACTCAGACGGCAAACTTTCACTCGATCGGTAAGTTTTCACTCGGATGGTAAGCTTTTCACTCGGATTTTCCCGACTGAAAACACAGCCTGATCTTGATTTGTCTCTCGAGGTCTGATACGACCTTGGATTGAGACGAATTATATATGAAAATCGGTCAGCTCGACGAGACGAAACTTTTCCATGCTGAAGGTTTTTTGATTCAAGGCCTTTTTGAGGGCCGAATTGCTCACGCATTGCATCAGACACTCATCAACATGTGTCTGGTGTCAAGCGTAATATTTGGTCTCTGGCCGGTTCAGACCGTATTGACTGTAACTTTTGCATATGAACTCGGATTAAGATGATTTATATATGAAAATCAATTTCCTCGACGAGACGAAGACAATTCATTCAAAGTGCTCCTTCATCCGAGGTCGTCTTGAAGGCATGATCGGCCTAAAACCACTCGGAACATTGAATTCTACCACTCGGAGATACAATTTCGATCCCTAAGATGGGTTCGGATGATGATAACCTAAACATCAAAGTTGTTCCACTCGGCGACGTGAAACTTTCCATGCGGAAAACCCTTTCACTCAAAGCCATCTCATTTTCTTTTATGCCATGCCAAAATCTGATGTCAACACCAGATAGCTACTAGCTGTGGACCCGTAGATCTGAGGTAGACTACTCACGCTTCATCGGAAGGGCAATAGAGTTGATGTAGATGTCCTCCGTGATTGAATCCCCCTCCGACAGGATGCCGGAAAAGGCCCCAAGATGGGATCTGACGGGAACAGAAGGTTGTGGCGGTGGAAAAGTGTTTTTGTGGATGCTTCTAAGGCTTTTGGAATATACCTGAATATATAGGGGGAAGATCTAGGTCAGGGAGTCACTGAGGGGCCCACAAGGTAGGGGGCGCGCCCTCCACCCTTGCCGCCGCCTCGTGGCTCTTCTGACTTGCACTCCAAGTCCCCTGGGTGTCTTCTGGTTCAAGAAAAATTATCATGAAGTTTTATTTCGTTTGGACTCCGTTTAGTATTCCATTTCTGCGAAGCTCAAAAACAAGGAAAAAAACAGAAACTGGCACTGGGCTCTAGGTTAATAGGTTAGTCCCAAAAATAATATAAAATAGCATATTAACGCATATAAAACATCCAAAACAGATAATATAATAGCATGGAACAATCAAAAATTATAGATACATTGGAGACGTATCAGAGTGGTACGGCAATCCTGTCCTGGAAGTCATGTTATTAGACCACGTATGAGAACAAAGTATGGCCTTTGGTGGACTTGCCCGATGATCGGCAAGCCATTGAGAATAAATGGATCTTCAAGAAGAAGACGGACGCTGATGGTAATGTCACTGTCTACAAAGCTCGACTTGTCGCAAAAGGTTTTCGACAAGTTCAAGGGGTTGACTACTATGAGACTTTCTCACCCGTAGCGATGCTTAAGTCTGTCCGAATCATGTTAGCAATTGCCGCTATGATTATGAAATCTGGAAATGGACGTCAAAACTGCATTCCTTAATGGATTTCTTAGAGAAGAATTGTATATGATGCAACTAGAAGGTTTTATCGACCCTAAAGGTGCTAACAAAGTGTGCAAGCTCCATTGATCCATCTATGGACTGGTGCAAGCATCTCGGAGTTGGAATATATGCTTTGATGATGTGATGAAAGCATATGGTTTTATACAGACTTATGGTACCACGTATTTAGAAGAAAGTGAGTGGGAGCTCTGTAGCATTTCTGATATTATATGTGGATGACATATTGCTGACTGGAAATGATATAGAATTTCTAGATAGCATAAAAGGATACTTGAATAAGAATTTTTCAATGAAAGACTGTTGGGGAACGTAGTAATTTCAAAAAATTTCCTACGCACACGCAAGATCATGGTGATGCATAGCAACAAGAGGGGAGAGTGTTGTCCACGTACCCTCGTAGACCGATAGCGGAAGCGTTATCACAACGCGGTTGATGTAGTCGTACGTCTTCACGATCCAACCGATCAAGTACCGAACGTACGGCACCTCCAAGTTCTACACACGTTCAGCTCGATGACGTCCCTCGAACTCCGATCCAGCCGAGTGTTGAGGGAGAGTTTCGTCAGCACGACGGCGTGGTGACGATGATGATGTTCCACCGACGCAGGGCTTCGCCTAAGCTCTGCAACGGTATTATTGAGGTGTAATATGGTGGAGGGGGCACCGCACACGGCTAAAAAATCGTATATCAAGTTTGTCTAGAGGTGCCCCCTGCCCCCGTATATAAAGGAGCAAGGGGGAGGCCGGCTGCCTTTGGGCGCGCCAAGGAGAGGGGGGGAGTCCTCCTCCTAGTAGGAGTAGGACTCCCCTTTCCTAGTCCTACTAGGAAAAGAAGGGGGGAAGGAAAGAGAGGGAGAGGGAGAGGGAAAGGGAAAGGGGGCTGCGCCCCCCTCTCCTAGTCCAACTAGGACTCCTCCTGGGAGGGGGCGCGCCACCTCCTGGCTGCTGCCCTCTCTCTCCCCTCAAGGCCCACTAAGGCCCAATACTTCCCCGGGGGGTTCCGGTAACCCTCCGGCACTCCGGTTTAATCCGAAACTTCTCCGGAACACTTCCGGTGTCTGAATATAGTCGTCCAATATATCAATCTTTATGTCTCGACCATTTCGAGACTCCTCGTCATGTCCGTGATCACATCCGGGACTCCGAACAATCTTCGGTACATCAAAACATATAAACTCATAATATAACTGTCATCATAACTTTAAGCGTGCGGACCCTTTGGGTTCGAGAACTATGTAGACATGACCGAGACACCTCTCTGGTCAATAACCAATAGCGGGACCTGGATGCCCATATTGGCTCCCACATATTCTACGAAGATCTTTATCGGTCAGACCACATAACAACATACGTTGTTCCCTTTGTCATCGGTATGTTACTTGCCCGAGATTCGATCGTCGGTATCTCGATACCTAGTTCAATCTCGTTACCGGCAAGTCTCTTTACTTGTTCCGTAATACATCATCCCGCAACTAACTCATTAGTCACAATGCTTGCAAGGCTTATAGTGATGTGCATTACCGAGTGGGCCCAGAGATACCTCTCCGACAATCGGAGTGACAAATCCTAATCTCGAAATACGCCAACCCAACAAGTACCTTTGGAGACACCTGTAGAGCACCTTTATAATCACCCATTTACGTTGTGAGGTTTGGTAGCACACAAAGTGTTCCTCCGGTAAACGGGAGTTGCATAATCTCATAGTCATAGGAACATGTATAAGTCATGAAGAAAGCAATAGCAACATACTAAACGATCGGGTGCTAAGCTAACGTAATGGGTCATGTCAATCACGTCATTCTCCTAATGAGGTGATCCCGTTAATCAAATGACAACTCATGTCTATGGCTAGGAAACATAACCATCTTTGATTAACGAGCTAGTCAAGTAGAGGCATACTAGTGACACTCTGTTTGTCTATGTATTCACACGTGTATTATGTTTCCGGTTAATACAATTCTAGCATGAATAACAAACATTTATCATGATATAAGGAAATATATATAATACTTTATTATTGCCTCTAGGGCATATTTCCTTCAGTCTCCCACTTGCACTAGAGTCAATAATCTAGATTACACAGTAATGATTCTTACACCCATGGAGTCTTGGTGCTGATCATGTTTTGCTCGTGGAAGAGGCTTAGTCAACGGGTCTGCAACATTCAGATCCGTATGTATCTTGCAAATTTCTATGTCTCCCACCTGGACTAAATCCCGGATGGAATTGAAGCGTCTTCTGATGTGCTTGGTTCTCTTGTGAAATCTGGATTCTTTTGCTAAGGCAATTGCACCAGTATTGTCACAAAAGATTTTCATTGGTCCCGATGTACTAGGTATGACACCTAGATCGGATATGAACTCCTTCATCCAGACTCCTTCATTTGCTGCTTCCGAAGCAGCTATGTATTCCGCTTCACACGTAGATCCCGCCACGACACTTTGCTTAGAACTGCACCAACTGACAGCTCCACCGTTCAATGTAAATACGTATCCGGTTTTGCGATTTCGAATCGTCCGGATCTGTGTCAAAGCTTGCATCAACGTAACCCCTTACGATGAGCTCTTTGTCACCTCCATAAACGAGAAACATATCCTTAGTCCTTTTCAGGTATTTCAGGATGTTCTTGACCGCTGTCCAGTGATCCACTCCTGGATTACTTTGGTACCTCCCTGCTAAACTTATAGCAAGGGACACATCAGGTCTGGTACACAGCATTGCATACATGATAGAGCCTATGGCTGAAGCATAGGGAACATCTTTCATCTTCTCTCTATCTTCTGCAGTGGTCGGGCATTGAGTCTTACTCAATCTCACACCTTGTAGTACAGGCAAGAACCCTTTCTTTGCTTGATCCATTTTGAACTTCTTCAAAACTTTGTCAAGGTATGTGCTTTGTGAAAGTCCAATTAAGCGTCTTGATCTATCTCTATAGATCTTCATGCCTAATATATATGCAGCTTCACCGAGGTCTTTCATTGAAAAACTCTTATTCAAGTATCCCTTTATGCTATCCAGAAATTCTATATCATTTCCAATCAGTAATATGTCATCCACATATAATATCAAAAATGCTATCGAGCTCCCACTCACTCTTGTAAATACAGGCTTCTCCTAAAGTCTGTATAAAACCAAATGCTTTGATCACACTATCAAAGCGTTTATTCCAACTCCGAGAGGCTTGCACTAGTCCATAAATGGATCTCTGGAGCTTGCACACTTTATTAGCTCCCTTTGGATCGACAAAACCTTCCGGTTGCATCATATACAACTCTTCTTCCAGAAATCCATTCAGGAATGCAGTTTTGACATCCATTTGCCAAATTTCATAATCATAAAATGCGGCAATTGCTAACATGATTCGGACAGACTTAAGCATCGCTACGGGTGAGAAGGTCTCATCGTAGTCAATCCCTTGAACTTGTCGAAAACCTTTCGCAACAAGTCGAGCTTTATAGACAGTAACATTACCATCTGCGTCAGTCTTCTTCTTGAAGATCCATTTATTTTCAATGGCTTGCCGACCATCGGGCAAGTCAACCAAAGTCCATACTTTGTTCTCATACATGGATCCCATCTCGGATTTCATGGCTTCAAGCCATTTTGCGGAATCTGGGCTCACCATCGCTTCTTCATAGTTCGTAGGTTCATCATGGTCTAGTAACATGACCTCCAGAACAGGATTGCCGTACCACTCTGGTGCGGATCTTGATCTAGTTGACCTACGAGGTTCAGTAATAACTTGATCTGAAGTTTCATGATCATTATCATTAACTTCCTCACTAATTGGTTTAGGTGTCGCAGAAACTGATTTCTGCGATGATCTACTTTCCAATAAGGGAGCAGGTACAGTTACCTCATCAAGTTCTACTTTCCTCCCACTCACATCTTTCGAGAGAAACTCCTTCTCTAGAAAGGATCCATTCTTAGCAACGAATATCTTGCCTTCGGATCTGTGACAGAAGGTGTACCCAACAGTCTCATTTGGGTATCCTATGAAGACACATTTCTCCGATTTAGGTTCGAGCTTATCAGGTTGAAGTTTCTTCACATAAGCATCGCAACCCCAAACTTTAAGATACGACAACTTTGGTTTCTTGCCAAACCATAGTTCAAAAGGCGTCGTCTCAACGGATTTCGATGGTGTCCTATTTAGAGTGAATGGAGCCGTCTCTAAAGCATAACCCCAAAACGATAGCGGTAAATCAGTAAGAGACATCATAGATCGCACCATATCTAATAAAGTACGATTATGACGTTCGGACACACCATTACGCTGTGGTGTTCCGGGTGGCGTGAGTTGCGAAACTATTCCGCATTGTTTCAAATGTAGGCCAAACTCGTAACTCAAATATTCTCCTCCATGATCAGATCGTAGGAATTTTATTTTCTTGTTACGATGATTTTCAACTTCACTCTGAAATTCCTTGAACTTTTCAAATGTTTCAGACTTATGTTTCATTAAGTAGATATACCCATATCTGCTCAAATCACCTGTGAAGGTGAGAAAATAACGATATCCGCCACGAGCCTCAATATTCATCGGACCACATACATCTGTATGTATGATTTCCAACAAATCTGTTGCTCTCTCCATACTTCCGGAGAACGGTGTTTTGGTTATCTTGCCCATAAGGCATGGTTCGCAAGTACCAAGTGATTCAAAATCAAGTGATTCCAAAATTCCATCAGTATGGAGTTTCTTCATGCACTTTACGCCGATATGACCCAAACGGCAGTGCCACAAATAAGCTGCACTGTCATTATCAACTCTGCATCTTTTGGCTTCGACATTATGAATATGTGTATCACTACTATCGAGATTCATTAAAAATAGACCACTCTTCAAGGGTGCATGACCATAAAAGATATTATTCATATAAATAGAACAACCATTATTCTCTGATTTAAATGAATAACCATCTCGCATTAAACAAGATCCAGATATAATGTTCATGCTAAACGCTGGCACCAAATAACAATTATTTAGGTCTAAAACTAATCCCTGTAGCGACCAGACCTCAAATAGTCTGTGCTGCTGTGCACCAGTGTCATCCTGGATCAGTAATGCTGACACGCACAGTACAAATGGAGGATTTATAACAGAGTAGCAACCACACACTTATTACATCGAATATCTCCAAAGAGAATAAGTATGATAAATATGGCTTAAGGCCATCTAAATACGATAACAGCGGCAGACTTGGAAGATAAGTGAGTCCATCAACTCCAACGGCATCACTGAGTATAAGACCACGACCTAAGGCACCTTACTCGTCGTCTGAAAAGTCTGCAACATGAAACGTTGCAGCCCGAAAACGGGTCAGCCCATAGAATATGCTGGCAAAATAACACATAGAGAATAATGAACATAATAATGCTATACTACATGCATATTTGGCTGGTGGAAAGCTCTATGGTTACAGTTTTGCGAAAAGCCAATTTTTCCCTACTGCAAAGGAATAAATTTTATTTAACTATCATGGTGGTTGTTGAACATTGAGATGGTTGACAGCATCTCAATCCCAATTAAGCATCATCATTAACCCAACAAAATTAATTAAAGTAACATGGTGATGAGATTCACATGATAATCCAGGTACTAGATTCTCAAGTTGTCCATAACCGGGGACACGGCTAATCATGATTAGTTTGTACACTCTGCAGAGGTTTGCGCACTTTTCCCCACAAGACTCGATCGCCTCCGCTTGATTCTCGCACTACATGATGTTTGAGAAACGGATGACCGAGACACAGTCTTTCAGAAACAATCACTCTTTACTCCGGATGGACAGTTACACCTACTTTCCCCTACATCTGCTAGCCCACCTCTTCAAGAGATCATGTAACCTACTTAACTATGCTAGAGCCCATAATAGCTTGTGGCTGCACACGGAAGTTTCTAGCATGAATAATCTTACGATCCCTTTGAGCCTAGGTGGCGGTCCTTATACAAACAGACAACACTGGGTTCTCCAGGTGCCTCAATCCACCCAGATGTGAGTTTTAGTTGCCACCTTAAGTAAACCATTCTTAACAATCTCACATCTGTCATGAATTTCACTCAAACCCAATCCACGTCTACGAGCATAGCATGGCAATATAATAGCAACATAGAGGTAACTCCCAAGGGTTTGATAAATAAAACAGGTAATAGGTACTACCTCAACTACTTCCCAATACCCACAATTTAATTAGATCCTAACCATGAAATGTTTGAGGAATTGATCTAATGCAATAAAAACTGGGTATGGAAAGGTATGATCAAAGTGTTACTTGCCTTGCTGATGATCCGCGAAACCTAGCGATTCGAAGTAACAAGCGGCACACTCCGGGTACTCTATTGCAAACAAACAAGCAAACAATAAGTACTCATCTAATGCACAGGTAAAACTTGAATGAAAGATCCAACCAGAAAGTTCAACTTAAGAACTCCGGTTTGCAAAAAGAATCAACTCGAACAAAGCAACGAAAGTCAAACGGCGAAAGAAACAAGCTTCGTTTACTAATCTGGATCTAGGTCAAATTTTACAGTAGCAAAAACTTGTTTGAGTAGGTTAAACGGAAAGAGAATTTTGAGACGAAACTCTAGGCGCTTGAATCGCCTGATTCCGATAAACGAGCGAAAAGTTAAACAAAAACAAAGATCCGATCAGAAATCGAGATCTGGAATAATCGCGGAAAAATCCGACGAAAAAGAAAAACTGACGAACGGTTAAAGAACGGACGTTCGTTAACAGCGAAAATCCGACGAACACGTTCGTTAAAACGAACGGGTCGGTGAACGTTCACTAAATAATAAAACCGAAAAAATAAACCGATCTAGGGTTTAAAAAAACGAACGGTTTTTTTTAGAAAAACCGGCAACGGCGTCGGATCGATACCTCGTCGGGACGGGGCTCCGGCGGGGCTCAGCTAGGCTCCGGCGGGGTTCGGCGAGGGGCGGCGGGGTGTGGCGGGGCTTGGGGCGGCGACGGGGTGGCGAGGGGCGGCGACGGGGTGGCGAGGGGCGGCTCCGGCGGCGAACGGCGAACGGGGCGGCGGCTCCTCCGGGCTCCGGCGGCGGCGGCGGGTGTGGGTCGAGGCGGGGCTCGGGGTGAGGGGAGGGGGCGGCGGCGGGGTATATATGAGAGGGGGGGCTGCTTGGAGGAGGGGGCAAGGCGGCGGGGCTCCAGCCGCGGCGGCGCTGGCGTGCGCGCGGAGGAGACGGCGCGGCTGGGCCGGCCGCTCGGCTGGGCCTCGGCCCGGTCGGGCGCGGTTGGTTCTTTTTTTTAAAAAACATTCCGCCGAAAAAAATCACAGAAAAATAAATAAAAATCCAAAAAATATAAAACAAATTTTCCCCGTCTAGTTAAAATAATTAGAACAGGGTGAACATCTTTTTGACACAAAAATGCAGTTTTGAAAACATGCAATTTTTTAATGCAACTAAAATTGCAAATAAAATCCGAATAAACTCCAATATATGATTTTATTATTTTTCCTCCAATATTTCAATTGTTTTGGAGAAGTCATATTTTCTCCTCTCATTTATTTTTTAATGTGAAATATTTTTCCGGAGAGAAAATAATTAAAACCAAATCCTCGTTTTATTATTTGATAAAATCAAATATGATAAATCGGGAAAATCCCCAACTCTCTCTGAGGGTCCTTGAGTTGCTTAGGATTTATCGAGGATTTGCCAAAATGCAATAAAATATGCTATGCAATGATGATCTATGTATAACATTCCAAATTGAAAATTTGGGATGTTACAATCCCGAAGGTAGATGTAGAGGTAGTGTGCCGACGGCGATCACATCGACTTTGGAACCATTTCCCACGCGCATCGTCACCTCATCCTTAACCAATCTTCGCTTAATCCGTAGCTCCTGTTTCAAGTTGCAAATATTAGCAACAGAACCAGTATCAAATACCCAGGTGCTACTGCGAGTATTAGTAAGGTACACATCAGTAACATGTATATCACATATACCTTTGTTAACCTTGCCATCCTTCTTATCCGCCAAATACTTGGGACAGTTCCGCTTCCAGTGACCAGTCTGCTTACAGTAGAAGCACTCAGTTTCAGGCTTAGGTCCAGACTTGGATTTCTTCTCCTGAACAGCAACTTGCTTGCTGTTCTTCTTGAAGTTCCCTTTCTTCTTCCCTTTGCCCTTTTTCTTGAAACTAGTGGTTTTACTGACCATCAACACTTGATGCTCCTTTTTGATTTCTACCTCCGCTGCCTTTAGCATTGCGAAGAGCTCGGGAATTGTCTTATCCATCCCTTGCATGTTATAGTTCATCACGAAGCTCTTGTAGCTTGGTGGCAGTGATTGAAGAATTCTGTCAATGACGCAATCATCTGGAAGTTGAACTCCCAGTTGAATCAAGTGATTATTATACCCAAACATTCTGAGTATATGCTCACTGACAGAACTATTCTCTTCCATCTTGCAGCTATAGAACTTATTGGAGACTTCATATCTCTCAATCCGGGCATTTGCTTGAAATATTAACTTCAACTCCTGGAACATCTCATATGCTCCATGACGTTCAAAACGTTGTTGAAGACCCGATTCTAAGCCGTAAAGCATGGCACACTGAACTATTGAGTAGTCATCAGCTTTGCTTTGCCAGACGTTCATAACTTCTGGCGTAGCTCTTGCAGGAGGCCTGGCACCTAGCGGTGCTTCCAGGACGTAATTCTTGTGTGCAGCAATGAGGATAATCCTCAAGTTACGGACCTAGTCCGTGTAATTGCTACCATCATCTTTCAACTTAGCTTTCTCAAGGAACGCATTAAAATTCAATGGAACAATAGCACGGGCCATTTATCTACAATTAACATAGACAAGCAAGATACTATCAGGTACTAAGTTCATGATAAATTTAAGTTCAATTAATCATATTACTTAAGAACTCCCACTTAGATAGATATCCCTCTAATCATCTAAGTGATTACGTGATCCAAATCAACTAAACCATGTCCGATCATCACGTGAGATGGAGTAGTTTCAATGGTGAACATCACTATGTTGATCATATCTACTATATGATTCACGCTCGACCTTTCGGTCTCTGTGTTCCGAGGTCATATCTGCATATGCTAGGCTCGTCAAGTTTAACCTGAGTATTCCGCGTGTGCAACTGTTTTGCACCCGTTGTATTTGAACGTAGAGCTTATCACACCCGATCATCACGTAGTGTCTCAGCACGAAGAACTTTCGCAACGGTGCATACTCAGGGAGAACACTTTTATCTTGAAATTTTAGTGAGATCATCTTATAATGCTACCGTCAATCAAACTAAGATAAGATGCATAAAGGATTAACATCACATGCAATCAATATAAGTGATATGATATGGCCATCATCATCTTGTGCTTGTGATCTCCATCTCCGAAGCACCGTGCTCGTGATCTCCATCTCCGAAGCACCGTCATGATCACCATCGTCACCGGCGCGACACCTTGATCTCCATCGTAGTATCGTTGTCGTCTCGCCAACTTATTGCTTTTACGACTATCGCTACCGCTTAGTGATAAAGTAAAACTATTACATGGAGATTGCATCTCATACAATAAAGCGACAACCATATGGCTCCTGCCAATTGCCGATAACTCGGTTACAAAACATGATCATCTCATACAACAAATTATATCACATCATGTCTTGACCATATCACATCACAACATGCGCTGCAAAAACAAGTTACACGATCTCTACTTTGTTGTTGCAAGTTTTACGTGGCTGCTACGGGCTTAGCAAGAACCGTTCTTACCTACGCATCAAAACCACAACGATAGTTTGTCAAGTTGGTGCTGTTTTAACCTTCGCAAGGACCGGGCGTAGCCACACTCGGTTCAACTAAAGTGAGAGAGACAGACACCCGCCAGTCACCTTTAAGCAACGAGTGCTCCGAACGGTGAAACCAGTCTCGCGTAAGCGCACGCGTAATGTCGGTCCGGGCCGCTTCATCTCACAATACCGCTGAACCAAAGTATGACATGCTGGTAAGCAGTATGACTTATATCGCCCACAACTCACTTGTGTTCTACTCGTGCATAGCATCAACGCATAAAACCAGGCTCGGATGCCACTGTTGGGGAACGTAGTAATTTCAAAAAAATTCCTACGCACACGCAAGATCATGGTGATGCATAGCAACGAGAGGGGAGAGTGTTGTCCACGTACCCTCGTAGACCGATAGCGGAAGCGTTATCACAACACGGTTGATGTAGTCGTACGTCTTCACGATCCAACCGATCAAGTACCGAACGTACGGCACCTCCAAGTTCTACACACGTTCAGCTCGATGACGTCCCTCGAACTCTGATCCAGCCGAGTGTTGAGGGAGAGTTTCGTCAGCACGACGGCGTGGTGACGATGATGATGTTCCACCGACGCAGGGCTTCGCCTAAGCTCCGCAACGGTATTATCGAGGTGTAATATGGTGGAGGGGGGCACCGCACACGGCTAAAAAATCGTATATCAAGTGTGTCTAGAGGTACCCCCCTGCCCCCGTATATAAAGGAGAAGGGGGAGGCCGACTGCCTTTGGGCGCGCCAAGGAGAGGGGGGGAGTCCCCCTCCTAGTAGGAGTAGGACTCCCCTTTCCTAGTCCTACTAGGAAAAGAAGGGGGGAAGGAAAGAGAGGGAGAGGGAGAGGGAAAGGGGGCTACGCCCCCCTCTCCTAGTCCAACTAGGACTCCTCCTGGGAGGGGGCGCGCCACCTCCTGGCTGCTGCCCTCTCTCTCCCCTCAAGGCCCACTAAGGCCCAATACTTCCCCGGGGGGTTCCGGTAACCCTCCGGCACTCCGGTTTAATCCGAAACTTCTCCGGAACACTTCCGGTGTCCGAATATAGTCGTCCAATATATCAATCTTTATGTCTCGACCATTTCGAGACTCCTCATCATGTCCGTGATCACATCCGGGACTCCGAACAACCTTCGATACATCAAAACATATATACTCATAATATAACTGTGATCGTAACTTTAAGCGTGCGGACCCTTTGGGTTCGAGAACTATGTAGACATGACCGAGACACCTCTCCGGTCAATAACCAATAGCGGGACCTGGATGCCCATATTGGCTCCCACATATTCTACGAAGATCTTTATCGGTCAGACCGCATAACAACATACGTTGTTCCCTTTGTCATCGGTATGTTACTTGCCCGAGATTCGATCATCGGTATCTCGATACCTAGTTCAATCTCGTTACCGGCAAGTCTCTTTACTCGTTCCGTAATACATCATCCCGCAACTAACTCATTAGTCACAATGCTTGCAAGGCTTATAGTGATGTGCATTACCGAGTGGGCCCAGAGATACCTCTCCGACAATCGGAGTGACAAATCCTAATATCGAAATACGCCAACCCAACAAGTACCTTTGGAGACACCTGTAGAGCACCTTTATAATCACCCATTTACATTGTGACGTTTGGTAGCACACAAAGTGTTCCTCCGGTAAACGGGAGTTGCATAATCTCATAGTCATAGGAACATGTATAAGTCATGAAGAAAGCAATAGCAACATACTAAACGATCGGGTGCTAAGCTAACGTAATGGGTCATGTCAATCACGTCATTCTCCTAATGAGGTGATCCCGTTAATCAAATGACAACTCATGTCTATGGCTAGGAAACATAACCATCTTTGATTAACGAGCTAGTCAAGTAGAGGCATACTAGTGACACTCTGTTTGTCTATGTATTCACACATGTATTATGTTTCCGGTTAATACAATTCTAGCATGAATAATAAACATTTATCATGATATAAGGAAATATATATATAATACTTTATTATTGCCTCTAGGGCATATTTCCTTCAAAGATCTCGGTGAAGCTGCTTATATATTGGGCATCAAGATCTATAGGGATAGATCGAGATGCTTAATAGGACTTTCACAAAGCACATACCTTGACAAGTTCAAAATGGACTAGTCAAAGAAAGGGTTCTTGCCTGTGTTGCAAGGTGTGAAATTGAGTCAGACTCAAAGTCCGACCACGGCAGAAGATAGAGAGAAAATGAAAGTCATTCCCTATGCCTTAGCCATAGGTTCTATCATGTATGCTATGATGTGTACCAGAACTGGTGTGTGCCTTGCCATAAGTTTGGGAGGGAGGTACCAAAGTAATCCAGGAGTGGATCATTGGACAGCGGTCAAGAACATCCTGAAGTACCTGAAAAGGACCAAGGATAAGTTTCTCGTTTATGGAGGTGACGAAGAGCTCGTCGCAAAAGGTTACGTCGAAGCTAGCTTCGACACAGATCTAGATGACTCTAAGTCACAAACCGGATACATATTTATATTGAATGGTGGAGCTATCAGTTGGTGCAGTTCCAAGCAGAGTGTCGTGGCGGGATCTACTTGTGAAGTGGAGTACATAGCTGCTTCAGAAGCAGCGCATGAAGGAGTCTGGATGAAGGAGTTCATATCCAATCTGGGTGTAATACCCAGTGCATCGGGTCCAATGAAAATCTTTTGTGACAACACTAGAGCAATTGCCTTAGCAAAGGAATCCAGGTTTCACAAGAGAAACAAACACATCAAGAGACGCTTCAACTCCATTTGTGAAAAGGTCAAGGATGGAGACATAGAAATTTGCAAAGTACATACTGATCTAAATGTAGCAGACCCGTTGACTAAACCTCTTCCGCGAGCAAAACATGATCAACACCAAGACTCCATGGGTGTTAATTCATTACAATGTAATCCAGATTATTGACTCTAGTGCAAGTGGGAGACTGAAGGAAATATGCCCTCGGGGCAATAATAAAGTTATTATTATTATATTTCCTTATTCATGATAAATTTTTATTATTCATGCTAGAATTTTATTGATCGGAAACTTAAATACATGTTTGGATACAGAAGCAAATATCGTGTCCTTAGTAAGCCTCTACTAGACTAGCTCATTGATCAAAGATGGTTAAGGTTTCCTAACCATGGACATGTGTTGTCACTTGATAACGGGATCACATCATTAGGAGAATGATGTGATGGACAAGACCCATCTGTTAGCTTACCATATGATCATTCAGTTTATTGCTACTACTTTCTTAATGACAAATGCATATTCCTTCGACTATGAGATCATGCAACTCTTGGATACCGGAGGATTACCTTGTGTGCTATCAAACATCACAACGTAACTGGGTGATCATAAATATGCTCTACAGGTATCTCCGAAGGCGTCTGTTGAGTTGGCATGGACCGAAATTGGGATTTGTCACTCCATGTATCGGAGAGGTATCTCTGGGCCCTCTTGGTAATACACATCACAAGAAGCTTGCAAGCAAAGTGACTAAGGAGTTAGTTATGAGACGATGTATTACGGAACGAGTAAACAGATTGTCGGCAACAAGATCGAACGAGGTATGAAGATACCGACGATCGAATCTCGGGCAAGTAACATACCGACAGACAAAGGGAATTACGTATGTTGTCATAAAGGTTCAACTGATAAAGATCTTCGTAGAATATGTAGGAACCAATATGGGCATCCAGGTCCCGCTATTGGTTATTGACCAAAGAGGCGTCTCGGTCATGTCTACATCATTCTCGAACCCGTAGGGTCCGCACGCTTAACGTTTGTTGACGATATAGTATTATATGAGTTATGTGATTTGGTGACTGAGTGTTGTTCGAAGTCCCGGATGAGATCACAGACATGACGTGTGGCAGCCTGGTTTTTGCCTCCTTTTCTTTTTCTGATTTTTATTAGCATTTGATTTGAATTTGGGTTTTGAATCAACTCAGTTGGACTTAAACACTTGGGCACACCTTTGATTTTCACCCAAGTGGCCCCTCTCCCTCTCAACCCATCATTTCCTCTATGATATATCCCAAAATGGTCCTAGGAATATTTTTCATAAATGAAAAATATTCATTTTCTCTTCAAAACCCCATATCAGCAACATATGCTCTAAAGCAACCCCTATTTTATTTGCCCACAAAAATCTGAGAAAATTCCCAAATATTCTTTGAACCCTAGGGCACCTCCCCGAGCAAAAATATTGCATCACTTTTTGTAATATTTTTGCTACAGAAAATCATTTCTGTTCTGGACAGAATATGCACTTTACACAGCAAGTATACTTTTCCTTGATCCAATGAGGCTGATTTTTCTTGAGCTTCGTTAACTTCCTAAGAGACTGCTAAACCCCAAAGCTCAGCCCTCAACTCTTACTAGATCACTCACAGTTAACCTCACAAGTTACTGTCCAGAAACTTACCAGGAAGTAAACCACGCACACACAACTCCTGGGTTCAACTCAAAGTGTTGGAACCACTCAAACCACCAAGGAGTACACGCCAGACATAAAGTTTAAGCTTAGCGCGGCCTGATATCATAGTTCACGCGGTGACCGCGTTCGTCCAGGCGTGCTGGCATGCAGCCGACGCGCTCTGCGACGCGCCCGAGCTGCCGTTGAGCTCGTGCTCACTTCCCCGACCGCCACGCCTTGCCAAACTTCGCCACGATCATCGTCCCGACTCCCTTAACTCCTCCCTGGCACTCGCCGACGCCGTAGCTCACCGCAGCGAGCACGGGCACGGCACGGCCAAGCGAATAGTGCGCCCGTGCCACTGTGTTCGTCGCCATCCTCGCTCCTGTGCTCGTCTCCGCCCTCCCACAGTGCCCGTGTGAGCTGCGTTGCCTTATCCCCCTCTCGCTGACGCTGTTCGTCGTTGGCGCCGTGTCCAGAAGCCCTCCGGTGGAGCCTGATCCTCTCTCCTCGCTCGCCTATAAATACAGCCACCCCCAGCCTCCTCGAGCATCACCACCCACTCCCTCAACCTCCACAAGCTCGTAGTTAAGCCGCAGCCCGGCCGGGCAGGCCTTTGGCCGCTGCCCCGACCTGAGCTCATCGTCGATTCCCGGTAGCCCCTCCTCCTCACTCTAGTGCCTCCCGAGCTCGATCCACTTCTCAGGTGACTTGCTGGTGGTTCACTGGTGCCGTCCGACCCCGTTGGAGCCCTTGGTGCAGCCCCACGTCACCGTTGTCTCCAACTCCGGCGACCTCTGCTGCCTACCGCCGCTGGAGAGGCCAGTTCCGACCCTGTCCGACCACCCCTAGCCAAACTACGGGTACGGGCAGGTGCGCCTCGACCCCCTCTCTCTTACTATCCCTCTGGATCTGGCCGCCGACCTTTCCTCATCGGAGAAACACCGGCACATCGCCGCCCCGCCTCTGTTTCTCTCCCAATCTCCCTAAACCTGACAGTGGTGGCCCACTGTTAGCCACCCAGCCCCGCGGCCGAAGCGGTACGTGTTGGCGTGGCGCTGACGTCACCCCCTGGGTCATTTTATTTAAATTCCAAATTTTACAGAAACTTCAAATGGCCATAACTTTTCAACCACAATTCAAAATGAGTTGATTCTTTTTGCATTGTGTTCTTACTGAAAAGATCTATCAGCACACCAAAAATGGGATTTTTCTCTACTGTCTAGATTTTCTGGTAATTTTCAGAAGTGTTCTTGATATTTTCTTTTTGTCATTTTAATTATTTTCAGAAGGAGAAGCTTGTCTTGAAGAGACCCAGGAGGAGTGTGAAGCTCCTCTGAACTAAGGCAAGCCATACCAACATTTTCATGGTGTCATTGCAATATTCATGATTTTTCCAACTTGAAAATAAGTTATTTCTTGCATATAATTACTTAATAAATAATGCTTGTGTTAGTTATTTTGTCATGGGTAAAATGCTTAGTTTACATAAGTGAGTACCTAGACTAGTGTGATCTAGCATGAGTAGTTTGCCTATGTGATTTTGCTATGACTATGGTATGACTAGCATCGGTATTATTTTCTTATGTGAAGGCTTGTTCTTATGGAAATGATAAAACTAAAAATGATGAGTGCTAATAACCAGTGACAAAGAATTAGTAAAGTCTAGTGAAGATTTGTGCAAGCAGAAATTTTGATGATGTTGATCTCTTTATTCTAAGTGATATGTGATGCATGTCATATGGTTGCATGATCATGGCATATGGTGACTCGAGTATTTTTATTTCAAGTTAAACTTGATGTTAATCGAACTTGAACATAAAGTTGATCGAGTCATGGTGCCACTGAATCGAGTTTTTCCCAGTGCAACCACATTTGCCTTTATGGGAAGGCCTTTAGTCGGTCCTTTGTCATGCCTCTGGTCAGTGCCTCCAACGAGGGTATGGGTGTGCGGTACCCTGGCCCAGTAAGCAGACGTAACCTTGTGTGCCTGTAGTTGTTGAGATGGTACCTTGTCCCCGTTCGGGGCCGTTTGAGTTTTACCACGACGGTGGCCGTTGATGCCTTTGGTAGGCACGGGGCCACCCATGACTTAGCCCAGCGGGGAGTTAGTCGAAGTGGCCGAGAGAGTGTCATGGCAATGGGGGAGTGTCGGTGTCAAAACCGGCGGATCTCGGGTAGGGGGTCCCGAACTATGCGTCTAGGATCAATGGTAATAGGAGACGGGGGACACGATGTTTACCCCGGTTCGGGCCCTCTCTATGGAGGTAATACCCTACTTCCTGCTTGATTGATCTTGATGAATATGAGTATTACAAGAGTTGATCTACCACAAGATCGTAATGGCTAAACCCTAAAAGTCCAGCCTGTATGACTATGGTAATGAATGTCTCCTATCCGGACTACGCCCTCCGGTTTATATAGACACCAGAGGGATCTAGGGTTACATAGAGTCGGTTACATAAGAAGGAATCTTCATAGTCGGTCGCCAAGCTTGCCTTCCATGCCAAGTAGAGTCCAATCCGGACACGGGTGCAGTCTTCGGCCTTCATGTCTTCACAGCCCATCAGTCCGGCCCATGGATAATAGGTCGGACGCCTGAGGACCCCTTAGTCCAGGACTCCCTCAGGGAGTTCCGTCGGAATGCCATTGGTCCACCCGAATGGGAGTGCGAGGCCATGGATTCCGTCGTGTGGGTACAGTGTGCTACCTCTGCATAGTGTATTTAATCTATCGATAGCCATGTCCTCGGTTACGGACACAACTCGTGAGTAAGTCACACCATGGATCAACGTTAATAAATAATCTTGCACACTAAGTTATTTTTTTGGGACTGGTTATGTGATGATGAGATCAGTGACACTGATGTTGTGGAAACCAAAGTGTTGGTTTTGATTGCGATCCGGGAGCGATCACCGTTTGGTTACGAGGTAACCCGTTGGTAAGAGAGTCCAAGGGACTCGGTGCACAAGTTTGGTTGCACGGCATGAGTAGTATGCTTTCACCTGCATTTAACTTGATTAAATGTCATGATATTGTTTGCCATTATGTTTATGCTTGTTGTGAGCTTGCAAGTACATTCAATGTACTGACCTGGCGTGTTATGCCAGCTTTCAGGAAAGTCTAACCGGATCGGAGTGCTGCCGTATCTAGATCGTGTCCACATCGGTGCCCCTGCGCTATGGAGTCCCGCTTCATCGTCGTTCCGCTGCCCCATAGTTGCCGTGATCGAGGCCCCTTTATGTTCACTAAATAATGTACATATTGTTCAGCCGCACCGTGTGTGCCGCTTGGCCTCGCTACTTGATGTAACATCGAACTATGTTCCGCTAGTATCAATAAAGCGGTTGTTTTCTGTACCAAGATGTTGTGTGTTGCCAGAAGACGTGATCTCTGGGCTGGCAATGCAAGGTAAACTGGTTGCTCTGAGCCGGGGTGCCACAACGCTTGGTATCAGAGCCGCGCTAATTGTAGGACACGCTAGACCGTTGATGTGCTAGTTGAACGGTAGTCAGGCTAATTTGAGTGTCGGTAGTAGTAGAAATCGATTGCTGCATTACATGCTCTTGGTTTATTATTAGTTCTAACCAACTAATGGTTGTGAGTGTAGATGGCTCCAGTGCTGTATCCGTGCCAGTTGGAGCTGTTGCCATACACGTGGCCGCATCTTCTTCGGAATGTATGGCATTGACTGTACCCTCATGGTGACGACCCAATGTATTGGGTGTACCGGAAGCGTCTAGCCGACTCAGTGTACGAGTATCACGCCGTGGTTACTCTGTGCACCAGTTCTTCATCAGGCTCTTACACTCGTACCTCTTGGAGAGGTTTTACTTCCACCGCCGTCCAGGCCGTTCAGTTTGCTGCGTTTGAGGTCCTCGTTGAGTTACGCTATACCGAGGTTCGGATGCAGACTCACCCAGGTTTTCACTACTATCCATCCTTGCACGACAATGGTCGTGTCCATTTCCCTATCATTGATCCGGCGTCCGATAGTGATACTAGCCACCTTTCTCGATACATCACTGCTAGTTATCTTCTGATTCATGCTCGCACTGCTTTAGTTGCTGCTAGGTCCTATCCCACTCCCCCATCTATGGGATTTACTCCGTATAAGGTGCCTAGTTCTAGCTCGCCTGTTTCCCCATGTTGCTTTTCCGAGTAGCTCGGACACCTCGAGAGTGACCCCTCACAGTGCCCCTGCTGAGTGGGCTTCCCTTCTCGCTACCCCCGCAGCCCCTATGCTCCAGCCCCATCCAGCACCTGCCCCTGAGGGAGAGCCCTCGAGGCAGCGTCATCGTGTTACCTTTAACCCGGAGGTCTCAGTTAACATCGTCAGTTCAGGATCCGAGTCCGCTTCAGGAGAGGACCCAGCAGTACCGGTCGAGCACTAGAGCATATGAGTATCCGCAATTGCCATGTGATGTATGGATGTAGTTGTACGAGCCATGATGTATCGTTTCATGTATGCGAGTAGTCGCACCCGTCATGATGTCTGCCTTTCATGTACGATTCTATGTATAATTATGTTGGAACTTTTTATTTTTCACTGTGTTTCTCGATATTCTATTTTCGCTTCTTTCAGATTTGTCGCTGGCTTTTCTTCCCATTTTTGGATGTTGCTCATCGCGGTTGCTTTTATGGGAAAAAACAAACAGTAGGATGACGCGAGGAGGCAGCAGCATGCAGGCTTGTGAGGATGTCCCTGTTCATCGCTCAGCAAGACAGGCAGGACATTCCCCCGAGCCGTATCCGCAACCACCGCCTCCACCGCCACATCCACCCTCCACTGAACAAATTATGCGTATGTTTGAAGAAAGAGGGAACAATGATAAGATTGAGTTTTTAAAAAGTGTGCAAGCTATGGTTGGGCAGAATGGAAATCAAAATGGTCATCACTCAAAGCTGTCAGATTTTCAAAGGACTAAGCCTCCCAGTTTCAGTCAAGTTGTTGATCCTTTGGAAGCCGATGATTGGTTAAGGACCATTGAGAAAAAGCTTGAAATTTCTCGTACTAAAGAAGCTGACAAGGTTCCTTTCGCTACACACTATCTTGAAGGAGTTGCCGCTATATGGTGGGATAATGCTAAATCTATGTGGCCTGCGGGCGAAGAAATCACCTGGACTAATTTCAAAGACCATTTCCGCAAGTACCATATTCCCGCCGGTATTACGAAGGTCAAGCAACGCGAATTCCTCGCTCTCACCCAAGGAAGTCTGTTAGTGAGTGAATATTTGCACAAGTTCAACTATCTGGCCTGTTATTCTCTCTATGATGTGGCCACAGAAGAAAGGAAGATCGACAGATTTCTTGGAGGATTGAATCAACACCTCAGATGCACGCTCAGTATGCTCGACTTTCCGGATTTCCAGACCCTGGTCAACAAATCTCTCATTGCAGAAAGGGGGCACATGTACGCCCCCGACAACAGACCCATGAATAATGACCACAAGCGGAAATTCGAGCCTAAGAAGGACGGACAACCAGTGCAGAAGGCTCGTACCTGGCAGCAGACTCAAGTTGAATACAAACCAAATTGGCAGCAGAATGTGAACAATACCACTACTCAAGTAAAGAATGTCATGGCCAGTCCAGTGCGTGAAAAATGTCAGCGCAACAACTCTTGCTTCAACTGTGGGCAAACCGGACATTATGCCAGGCAGTGCCCCAAGAACGGCAAATCAAATGCTCCGTTCCGGCCGCAAGTCAACCACATGGGACCATACCCTGTCCAGAGGACCATCCAAGGGCAAGTTCATCACCTCTTCGTAGAGGAAGCCCAAGAAGACCCAAAAGTCGTCATTGGTATCTTTCCTGTTAATAACATACCTGCAATAATTTTATTTGACTCTGGGGCTTCCCACTCTTTTGTTTCTCGGAGTTTCGTTGCCCAAAACAATTTTTCTTCCTCGATTTTGGGACAAAGTATGCTGGTACAATCCCCGGGATCCGTGCTCAGGAGCAATCTGGTCTGCTGTAATTTGGAAATTGATATCAAGGGAGTCCGTTTTCCAACTTCTTTGATAGTCATCGAGTCTGCCAAACTGGATGTTATTTTGGGAATGAATTGGTTGACCCAATATCAAGTATGCATCAACTGTGTGACCCGAGAAGTCACATTGACAAGCCAGGAAGGGTGATCCACAAAATTCTATGCCCGTAGAAGCATCCCCAAGAGAGAATTGGTCTTCACCGCTGTAGCTGAAGAATTGGAATTAATTCCTGTGGTCAGTGAATTTCCCGATGTATTCCCTGAGGAATTACTAGGAATGCCACCAGACCGGGAGCTTGAGTTTGCAATAGACCTTGTGCCCGGGACAGCACCATTATACAAGAAGTATTATCGAATGCCTTCATCAGAACTCGTGGAATTAAAGGAACAACTTGATGAGATGCTTCAGAAAGGATATATCTGCCCAAGCTCTTCACCATGGGGATCACCCGGAATATTTGTGGACAAGAAAGACAGCAGTCTCAGAATGTGTGTGGACTACCGTCGATTGAATGATGTCACCATCAAGACAAATACCCGCTGCCAAGGATTGATGATTTGTTCGATCAACTCAGTGGGGCAAAAGTATTTTCCAAAATTGATTTAAGGACCGGATACCATCAGCTCAAGATCAAGAAGGAAGATATTCCTAAGACCGCGTTCACTACCCGATACGGTCTTTACGAATATACCGTGATGTCTTTCGGTCTCACAAATGCCCCTGCCTTTTTCATGCATATGATGAATAAGGTATTCATGGATTTCTTGGATAAGTTTGTGGTGGTCTTCATCGATGACATTCTTATATACTCAAAAGGTGAAGAAGAACACAAGGAACATCTCAGAGCAGTCTTACAGAGACTCCGTGACCATCGGCTCTATGCAAAGTTCAGCAAGTGTGAGTTTTGGCTCAAGCAAGTCGGATTTTTGGGACATGTTCTGTCCGCGGAAGGCATAGCCGTGGATCCCAGCGAAGTGAAAGATGTGTTTGATTGGGCAGCACCCACGACTGTATCCGAAATCCGAAGTTTTCTTGGATTAGCCGGGTATTACCGCCGCTTCATCGAAGGTTTTTCTAAGATTGCCAAGCCTATGACAGAGCTCCTCAAGAAAGATAAGATGTTTGAATGGACTGAGGATTGTGAGAAGAGCTTTAACGAGCTAAAGACCAGATTAACATCAGCACCAGTATTGACTCTCCCAGACATTTACTGTAGCTTTGATGTGTATTTTGATGCACCAGGAAAGGTATTGTATGCGTACTCATGCAAGATGGCAAGGTTGTAGCCTACGCAACTCGCCAGCTACAACCCCATGAAGGAAATTATCCTACGCATGACATGGAGTTGGCCGCAGTTGTGCACGCTCTAAAAATTTGGAGACATTACCTCATTGGAAAAGGTGCCAGATATTTACCGACCACAAGAGTTTCAAATATATATTCACATAGACAGACTTGAACCTTCGACAGCGAAGATGGCTCGAGTTGGTCAAGGACTATGATCTGGGAATAAATTACCATCCGGGTAAGGCCAACGTGGTTGCTCATGCCCTCAGTCGCAAGCTTGCCAGCTTAAATGCCATGATGGCGTCCTTGCCTCCCGAACTCCAACAGGAGATCGCTCAGCTTAACTTGGAAATTGTAGACGCGGGCCTTGCAAATATATTGGAAGTAACTCCTACTCTCGAGGATGAGATTCGCGTGGCCCAGGCAGAAGACTCAATTCGACAAGGCCTTATCAAACGTCAGCAAGAAGGCAAGACCCATGATTTCTCTAAGGATCCGCAAGGTACACTAAGGTTTCGAGGACGGATATGTGTACCTGAGCAAGGAGACTTGAGAAAGAAGATTTTGGCAGAAGCACAAGAATCCTCGTATTCAATTCACCCCAGAGGTACCAAAATGTACGAAGACCTTCGGCAGATATTTTGGTGGGATGGAATGAAAAAGGACATCGCATACTTTGTCGCTTGTTGCGATATTGATACGTCCATTTTGCATCATGTTTTCTTACTGTTATTTATAATGTTTTCATCCATAATAATGCTTTTTGGAGTAATTCTAATGCCTGTTCTCTCATAATTTGCAAGGTACACACCAAGAGGGAGAATTCCGGCAGCTGGAAATCTGGACCTGAAAAAGCTACGTCAGGCCACCTATTCTGCACAACGCCAAATGAGTTGAAACTTTACAGAGATTTTTTATGGATTATTTAAGAAATATTGGAGCCAATAACTACCAGAGGCGCGCCCTGGTGGGTTGTGGCCTCCTCGGCCCACCTTCGGTGCCCATCTTCTCGTATATAAGTGATTTTGACCTAGAAAAAATCAAGGAAAGACTTTTGGGGCGGAGCGCCGCCGTCTCAAGGCGGAACTTGGGTAGGAGAACTTTTGCCCTCCGGTGGAGTGATTCTGCCGGGGGAACTTCCCTCCCAAGGGGGAAATCATTGTCACCATCATCACCAACAACTCTCCCATCTTGGGGAGGGAAATCTCCATCAACATCTTCACCAGCACCATCTCATCTCAAACCCTAGTTCATCTCTGATACGTCTCCAACGTATCTATAATTTTTGATTGTTCCATGTTGTTTTATTAACAATCTTTGATGTTTTATAATCATTTTATAGTCATTTTATATCATTTTTGGTACTAACCTATTGACATAGTGCCAAGTGCCAGCTGTTGTTTTTTGCATGTTTTTACATCGCAGGAAATCAATATCAAACGGAGTCCAAATGCAACGAAACTTCACGGAGATTTTTTTGGACCAAAAGGAAGAAGTTGGGCCCTGGTTGCGCCTGGGGGGAGTCCCGAGGAAGGGACAATCCACCAGGGTGCGCCAGGAGGCCCAGGCGCGCCCTGGTGGGTTGTGCCCACCTCGGGTGCCCCCCGAACCGCCTCTTTGCTCTATAAATACCCCAATATTCAAGAAACCCTAAAGGCATCGACAAAATATTCATCGAGCCGCCGCAGAGTCCAGAACCACCAGATCCAATCTAGACACCATCACGGAGGGGTTCACCACTTCCATTGGTGCCTCTCCGATGATGCGTGAGTAGTTCTTTGTAGACCTTCGGGGTCCGTAGTTAGTAGCTAGATGGCTTCCTCTCTCTCTTTTGATTCTCAATACAATGGTCTCTTGGAGATCCATATGATGTAAGTCCTTTTGTGGTGTGTTTGTTGGAATCTGATGAACTTCGAGTTTACGATCAGTCATATATTTTTATATCCATGAAAGTTATTTGAGTTCTTTGATCTCTTATATGCATGATCTCTTACAGCCTCGTATTTCTTCTCCGATATTTGGGTTTTGTTTGGCCAACTTGATCTATTTATCTTGCAATGGGAAGAGGTGCCCGGTAGTGGGCTCGATCTTACGGTGCTTGATCCCAGTGACAGAAAGGGAACTGACACGTATGTATCGTTGCTACTAAGGATAAAAAGATGGGATCCATATCTGCCGTAATGGATAAACGGATCTTGTCTACATCATGTCATCGTTCTTATTGCATTACTCCGTTTTTCCATGAACTTAATACACTAGATGCATGCTGGATAGCGGTCGATGTGTGGAGTAATAGTAGTAGATGCAGGCAGGAGTCGGTCTACTAATCTTGGACGTGATGCCTATGTAATGATCATTGCCTGGATATCGTCATAATTATTTGAAGTTCTATCAATTACCCAACAGTAATTTGTCTGCCCACCGTTTGCTATTTTTCTCGAGAAAAGCCACTAGTGAAACATACGGCCCCCGGGTCTTCTTTCTCATATATTTGCCTTTGCGATCTACTTTTTCCTTGCTTTTATTTTCAGATCTATTAAACCAAAAATACCTTGCTGCAATTTATTTCTTTTTATTTTGTTTAGCGTTTGATCTATCAATCTACTACAATTTCATCATGTCCGTTTGCCTATCTTGAGGCGCCGTAGCCCGAAAGGGATTGACAACCCCTTTAACACGTCGGGTTGCGAGGTGTTGTTATTTGTGTGCAGGGGCTGTTTATGTTGTGTTGCTTGGTTCTCCTACTGGTTCGATAACCTTGGTTTCATATCTGAGGGAAATACCTACCGCAGCTATGCTCCATCATCCCTTCCTCTTTGGGGAAATACCGACGTAGCTTCAAGCGACATCAATCTCTTGTATTCAATCTTGTTACCGGAACTATAGATTGGTGCTAGGGGGTGACTAGTAGTGTTGATTACATCTTGTAGTTGATTACTATATGGTTTATTTGGTGGAAGATTATATGTTCAGATCCATTATGCGTATTAATACCCCTCTGATCATGAGCATGTTTATTGTTTATGAGTAGTTACTTTCGTTCTTGAGGTCACGGGATAAATCATGTTGCAAGTAATCATGTGAATTTGATATGTGTTCGATATTTTGATGGTATGTATGTTGTGATTCCCTTAGTGGTGTCATGTGAACGTCGACTACATGACACTTCACCATATTTGGGCCTAAGGGAATGCATTGTGGAGTAGTAAATAGATGGTGGGTTCACCTGGACCAATAGATAGGATTGGTGCCAGGTTCACCTGGACCAATAGATGTTTAATGACTACATTGCTGATCTTGGTCTTCGCGAAATAGATAGGATCGGTGCTAGGTTCACCTGGACCAATCGGCAAGCCTCCTCGACCCAGTCCGTCCTGGACCGGGTCCTAGTCTCCCCGGAATGGGACCTCCGCTGCCCTCTGGCCTCTCTTCAGGCTATCACTCGGATTGGCTCCGACCACGTCCCTCTTCTCTTGTCCTCCTCCGACGAGCGTCCTCCGATCCCTCCCCGATTTCGGTTTGAGACATTTTGGTTGTCCCAAACTGGATTCGTGGAGGCTGTTGGGGCTTGCTGGGTGGAGACCAGGTCTCTTCCTCACCTCCGCCCCCCTCTGCTATTGACTCTTGGCAACTCTGTGCCAAACGTGGCCGTCAGTTCATGAAGGGGTGGGGTGCCAACCTGGGTCGTGACCTCCGCGAGCGGAAAAAGGCCTTGCTGACCGCCATTCATGCACTTAACCTCCGTGCTGACACGGTCGGCCTCTCCCCTGATGAGTGGCTCTCTCGGTATGACCTGGAAGACCAACTCTCCATCATCTACACGGACGAGGAAGCTTACTGGCGTTTGCGGGGTTCCCAGAAATGGGTCCTGAAGGGCGACACGAACACGGCCTACTTTCAGGCCATAGCAAATGGCCGCCGTAGACGCAACACCATCCCCCTCCTTTGGGACGGTCCGTCCCTTCTGCAGTCCCCGAGCGACATTAGGACCCATGTCGACGGGTTCTACCGATCCCTTTTCTCCGCCTCTCCTAGGAGCGGCCTTTCTCTGGCCCTCGATTGCTGGTCCGACCGCCAGCTTGTCTCCGCTGCGGAGAATGCCGCTCTCACGGCCCCATTCTCGGAGGATGAGGTCTGGGCAGCCATTAGAGGCGTGAATCCCTCCTCGGCCCTGGGTCCGGACGGCCTTCCGGTGAAATTCTTCCAGACCTTCTGGAATGTGATTAAGCCGGAAATCATTGCCATCTTTGACGAGTTCTATGTTGGGACCATCGACCTCGGTCGCCTCAACTATGGGATCATCTCGCTCCTTCCCAAAGTGCCGGGGGCCTCCGACATTCGCCAGTTCCGCCCGATCACGGTGATCAATGTGATCTTCCGGATTCTGGCAAAGGGGTACGCCAATAGGGTAACCCTGCTAGCAGACCTCATTACCCACCCCAACCAGTCCGCCTTCGTGAATGGGCAGTATATCCTGGATGGGGTATTAGTTCTCCATGAAGTCCTCCATGAGGTGCGGTCTAAACACCTCAAGGCGGTCTTCCTGAAAATTGACTTTCACAAGGCCTACGACACTGTTAGTTGGTCCTTCCTTCGGGAAGTTTTGCTCTGGAAGGGCTTCGATGATCGTTGGATCACCCGGGTGATGCATATGGTGTCCTGCGGACGCACTGACGTGAACATCAATGGGGAGATTGGTCCTTACTTCCCCACCCTCTGTGGGGTTAGACAAGGCGATCCTTTCTCTCTGTTCCTGTTCAACATGGTGGTGGATGTGCTTGCCGCCATCCTAGATAAGGCCAAAGCCGTTGGCCATATTCGTGGGATTACCCCTCATCTGGCGGGCGGCTCCGGGATCTCCTTGCTCCAGTACGCCGACGACACCATCATCATGGTCGAGGGCTCGGACATGGACATCGCTAACCTCAAGTTCCTTCTTCTCTGCTTCCAACAAATGTCTGGCCTCAAGATCAACTTCGACAAGAGTGATGTGATGGTTATGGGCTACTCTCCGGCTGAAGCCCTTGACATCGTCAACCGCCTCAACTGCCGCCTCGGCTCCTTTCCCACGACTTACTTGGGAACCCCCATCAGTGACTCTCGGCTCACTATCGCGGACTTGCGCCCCACGATCGTCAAGTTACAAACGCGCATGGAGCCTTGGCAAGGCCGATGGCTGTCAAAGGCGGCTCGGACGATCCTCATTAATTCCTCCCTGAGTAGCCTCCTCCTGTTTCTTATGAGCTTCTATAGCCTCCATGAGACCCTTCACCATGAGATCGCCAAAATTCAATCTCGTTTCTTCTGGGCGGGTGACAACAATAAGCAGAAATACCACATGGTTAGCTGGCCGGACATCTGCAAGCCCCGAGAACAGGGAGGCCTCGGTATCATGTGCTCTAAACGCATGAACATCACCCTCCTCACCCGCTGGCTCTGGCGCATTTCGCAAGGACACGGTAGTCTCTGGCTTGACATTATCCGGAACAAGTACCTGCGTGGACAGCCCCTCGCCTTTTGTCAGAGATCCGGCGGCTCCCAGTTTTGGCAATCGGTTGTCCAACTGCTTCCTGTCCTTTGCATCGGAACCTCCATCTTGGTTGGATCGGGTACAGCGATGCTGTTCTGGTTCGACCGGTGGGCGGGAGACTCCCCCTTTGCGGCCCGTTTCCCCGACCTCTTCTCCATTGTTGTCGCCCCCTTAATCTCCGTTGAGAGGGCCCTTATTGACTTAGGGCGCCTCGCCTTTCGGAGGCCATTTGGGCCCCCGAAAGCCGCCGCGTGGCTTGAGCTGCTTGATTGCATCGCTCTCCACGAGCCGGCGGTGGATGCGGGCCCGGACGAGGTTCGGTGGCGTCTTGAGCCTTCGGGCCAATTCTCCACCAAGTCCCTCTACTCGGCCATTGCCCCCTCCTCCGCTCCTCCCCCCTTCATGCAGTTTGGTCCATCCGCTTGCCATTGAAAATTCGGATATTCATGTGGCAATGGATCCGCGGTAGGATTCCGTCTGGGGTGGAGGTCCGCAAGCGCAATGGCCCTGGGTCCGGCATCTGCCCCCTGTGTGGTACCCCCGAAGATTCGAATCACATCCTCTTCTTCTGTGTCTCAGCTCAATTCATGTGGAGCTGCTTTAGGGAGGCAGTGGGAGGCGTTTGGTGTCACACCAACTTCCCCGACCTCTTCGCCGAACTCCAGAACTCCCCTCCCCCCTCTCACCACATTAGGTGGCTCGAGATCGGGGTTCTAGCGTGGACTCTTTGGACGATTCGCAATAAGCTTGTGATCCAGCGTATTCCTCTTCGACGGGCTAATGACGCTCTCTTCAAACTGTCTGGTTACTTGCAGCTTTGGCGGCCGCTTAGCCGCCCTCAGGACCGCGATGCCATCACCGCCTTCATCGCCGACCTTCGCTCGATGGCCATCCGTCTGTCGCCGCCGCCTCCTCCGCCACCCCCGGGGCCAAATTAGACGCCTTGCCTCGGCCGCGTCCTTTTTGTTTATTTTGGGCTTGTTGAGCTGTGCCCTCAGCAGAACCTTTGTACTTCTCGTGATGTGACTTGGGTGTGTGTGTTCTGAACTAGTCTGTGTATGTGTGCTCTTGGCGGTTTGCTTTATATATAAAGCGGGGTGAAAGCCTTTTTTGGTAATAGATGGTGGGTTGCAAGAGTGACAGAAACTTAAACCCCAGTTTATGCACTATTCCATAAGGGACCGATTGGATCCTAGAGTTTAATGCTATGGTTAGAATTTATTCTTAATATTTTTCTCATAGTTTTGCATGCTTGCGGGAGGGTTAATCATAAGTAGGAGGTTTGTTCAAGTAAGAACATCACCTAAGCACTGGTCCACCCACATATCAAATTATCGAAGTAGCGAACACAAATCAAACCAACATGATGAAAGTGACTAGATGAAAATCCCGTGTACCCTCAAGAACGCTTCGCTTATTATAAGAGACCGTTTTGGCATGTCCTTTGCCTCAAAAGGATTAGGCTACCTTGCTGCATACTTATAGCTACTGTCGTTACTTGCTCGTTACAAATTATCTCACTATCAAACTACTCGCTACTTATAGTTTTAGCACTTGCGGACATTACCTTACTGAAAACTACTTGTCATTTCCTTCTGCTCCTTGTTGGGTTCGACACTCTTACTTATCGAAAAGAGCTACAATTGACACCCTGTACTTGTGGGTCATCAAGGCTATTTTCTGGCGCCGTTGCCGGGGAGTGAAGCGCCTTTGGTAAGTGGAATTCGATAAGGAAACATTTATATAGTGTGCTGAAATTTATTGTCACTTGTTACTATGGAAAACAATCCTTTGAGGGGTTTGTTCGGGGTATCTTCACCTCGTCCGGAACCACAATTAATTGCCCCTCAACCTACTGCACCTACTGAAAATATTGAACATGAAATTCCTATGGGTATGATAGAACAACTGCTAGCTAATCCTTATGCAGGAGATGGAAGCGAACATCGTGATATGCACTTGATATATGTAGAACAAATTTGTGGATTGTTCAAGCTTGCAGGTTTACCCGGAGATGAGGTAATGAAAAATATTTTCCCTTTATCTTTGAAGGGAAAAGCATTGGCATGGTATAGGCTATGCAATGATATTGGATCATGGAATTGGAATCGTTTAAAATTGGAGTATCACCAAAAAAATTATCCTATGCATCTAGTCCATCGTGATCGGAATTATATATATAATTTTTTGCCTCGTGAAGGAGAAAGTATCGCTCTAGCTTGGGGGAGGCTTAAGTCAATGTTATATTCATGCCCCAATCATGAGCTCTCAAGAGAAATTATTATTCAGAATTTTTATGCTAGGCTTTCTCGTAATGATCAAACTATGCTGGAGTTCTTTTAGGAAGAAAACTATTGAATTCCGGTGGGATCTTTTGGAAAGAATTAAACGTAACTCTAAAGATTGGGAACTCGACGAAGGTAAAGAGTCAGGTATAAAGCTTAAGTATGATTGTGTTAAATCTTTTATGGATACCGATGCTTTTCAAAAGTTTAGCACTAAATATGGACTTGACTCTGAGATAGTAGCCTCCTTTCGTGAATCATTTTCTACTCATGTTGAACTCCCTAAAGAGAAGTGGTTTAAATATCACACACCTATTAAAGATGAAATTAAAGAACCGGTACCGGTTAAAGAAGAAACTTTACTTTATAATGTTGATCCAGTTGTTCCTACTGCTTATATTGAGAAACCACCTTTTCCTGTTAGGATAAAGGAACATGCTAAAGTTTCAACTGTGGTTAACAAAAGCTATGTTAGAACACCTAAACCTGATGAACAAATTAGAGTTGAACCTAATATTGCTATGGTTAAAGATCTCTTAGAAGAAGATGTGGATGGGCATGTTATCTACTTCTGTGCAGAAGCTGCTAGAATTGCCAAACTCAAAAAAAGGGATAAAAATAGACCAGTTGTTGGCTTACCAGTCATTTCAGTTAAAATAGGAGAGTGACATGGGTGCTAGTGTGAGTGCTATTCCTCACTCCTTATATCAAGAAATTATGAAAGACATAGCACCTGTTGAGATAGAAGACATAGATGTTACTATTAAGCTTGCCAATAGAGATACCATATCACCAGTTGGGATTGTTAGAGATGTTGAAGTCTTGTGTGGGAAAATAAAATACCCTACTGATTTTCTTGTTCTTGGTTCCCCACAAGATGACTTCTGTCCCATAATCTTTGGTAGACCTTTCTTGAATATAGTTAATGCTAAGATAGATTGCAAGAAACAAACTGTCGGTGTTAGCTTTGGTGATGAGTCTCATGAGTTTAATTTTTCCAAGTTCAGTAGAAATCATCATGAAAAAGGATTGCCTAGTAAGGATGAATTAATTGGTCTTGCTTCTATTGATGTGCCACCTACTGATCCTTTAGAACAATACTTGCTAGAGCATGAAAATGATTTACATATGCATGAAAGAAATGAAATAGATAAGATTTTCTTTGAACAACGTCCTCTACTTAAACACAATTTGCCTATTGAAACTCTAGGGGTCCTCCTCCACCTAAAGGTGATCCTGTGTTTGAATTAAAACAATTGCCAGACACTCTGAAATATGCTTATCTTGATGAAAAGAAGATATATCCTGTTATTATCAGTGCTAACCTTTCAGAACATGAAGAAGAAAGATTATTCAAAGTTCTAAGGAAGCACCGAGCTGCTATTGGATATACTCTTGATGATTTAAAGGGCATTAGTCCCACTCTATGTCAGCACAAAATTAATATGGAACCTGATGCTAAACTAGTTGTTGATCATCAACGTCGGTTAAATCCAGAGATGAAAGAAGTGGTAAGAACGGAAATATTAAAACTTCTGGAAGCAGGTATAATCTATCCCATAGCTGATAGTAGATGGGTAAGTCATGTTCATTGTGTCCCTAAGAAACGAGGTATTACTGTTGTTCCTAATGATAAGAATGAACTTATTCCACAAAGAATAGTTTTAGACTATAGAATGGTAATTGATTTTAGAAAATTAAATAAAGCAACTAGAAAAGATCATTACCCTTTTCCTTTTATTGATCAAATGCTTGAAAGATTATCTAAGCACACCCACTTTTGCCTCCTTGATGGATATTCCGGCTTTTCACAAATACCTGTTTCTCAACCTATCAAGAAAAGACTACTTTTACTTGTCCTTTTGGAACTTATGCTTATAGACATATGCCTTTTGGTTTATGTAATGCACCTGCTACCTTTCAAAGATGCATGATGGCTATATTATCTGACTTTTGTGAAAAGATTGTTGAGGTTTTCATGGATTACTTCTCTGTTTATGGGAAGTCTTTTGATGATTGTTTAAGCAATCTTGATCGAGTTTTGCAGAGATGTGAACAAACAAATCTTGTCTTGAATTGGGAGAAGTGCCACTTTATGGTTAATGAAGGCATTTTCTTGGGTCATAAAATTTCTGAAAGAGGTATTGAAGTGGACCAAGCTAAGGTTGATGCAATTGAAAAAATGTCATGTCCTAAGGACATAAAAGGTATTCGTAGTTTCCTAGGTCATGCTGGTTTCTATAGGAGGTTTATTAAAGACTTCTCTAAAATTTCTACGCCTCTCACTAATCTTTTGCAAAAGGATATCCCTTTTTTTTATGATGATTGTTTAGAAGCCTTTGAAACACTCAAGAAAGCTTTAATCTCTGCACCTATTGTTCAACCACCTGATTGGAACTTGCCTTTTGAAATGATGCTAGTGATTATGCTGTTGGTGCTGTTCTAGGACAAAGAGTTGATAAGAAATTAAATTTTATTCATTATGCTAGTAAAACTCTAGACAGTGCTCAAAGAAATTATGCTACTACTGAAAAGGGATTCTTAGAAGTGGTGTTTGCTTGTGATAAGTTTAGACCTTATATTGTTGATTCCAAAGTAACTATTCACACACACCATGCTGCTATTAAATATCTTATGGAAAAGAAAGATGCTAAACCTAGACTTATTCGTTGGGTTCTCTTGTTACAAGAATTTGATTTACCTATCATTGATAGAAAGGCAGCTGAGAACCCCGTAGCTGATAACTTGTCTAGGCTTGAAAATGTGCTTGATGACCCACTCCCTATTGATGATAGTTTTCCTGATGAGCAGTTAGCTGCAATAAATGTTGCTAATAGTACTCCTTGGTATGCTGACTATGCTAATTACATTGTTGCTAAATATTTGCCACCTAGCTTTACTTACGAACAAAAGAAAAAGTTCTTCTATGATTTAAGACATTACTTTTGGGATGACCCACATCTCTATAAAGAAGGAGTAGATGGTATTATTAGACGTTGTGTACCTGAGCATGAACAGGGACAAATCCTACAGGAATGTCACTCTAAAGCTTATGGAGGGCATCATGCTGGAGATAGAACTGCCCACAAGGTATTGCAATCTGGATTTTATTGGCCTACTCTCTTCAAGGATGCTCATAAGTATGTCTCATCTTGTGATGAATTCCAAAGAATAGGTAATATTGGTAAGCGTTAAGAAATGCCTATGAACTATTCTCTTGCTGTTGAACCATTTGATGTTTGGGGATTTGATTACATGGGACCTTTTCCTTCTTCTAATGGGCATACAAACATTTTGGCTACTGTTGATTATGTTACTAAATGGGTAGAAGCTATTCCAACTAGTAGTGCTGATCACAACACCTCTATTAAAATGCTCAAGGAAGTTATTTTCCCAAGGTTTGGAGTCCCTAGATATTTAATGACTGATGGTGGTTCACACTTTATTCATGGTGCTTTTCGTAAAATGCTTGCTAAGTATGATGTTAACCATATAATTGCATCACCTTATCATCCTCAGTCTAGTGGTCAAGTTGAGCTTAGCAATAGAGAAATAAAATTAATTTTGCAAAAGACTGTCAATAGGTCCAGGAAGAATTGGTCTAAGAAATTAGATGATGCACTTTGGGCTTATAGAGCATATGGAAATCCTATGGGTATGTCTCCTTATAAAATGGTTTATGGAAAAGCTTGTCACTTGCCTCTTGAGTTAGAACATAAAGCATACTGGGCAGTTAAAGAACTCAACTATGATTTCAAACTTGCTGGTGAAAAAAGGCTATTTGATATAAGCTCATTATTGAATGGAGAACCCAAGCTTATGAAAATGCAAAGTTATTCAAAGAAAAAGTTAAAAGGTGCATGGCAAAAGATTTCAAAAACGTGACTTTAAAGTTGGATAGTATGTTCTTTTGTACAACTCTCATTTCAGATTCTTTGCAGGCAAACTCCTCTCCAAATGGGAGGGCCCCTATGTCATCGAGGAGGTTTACCGGTCTGGAGCCATCAAAATAAATAATTTCGAAGGCACTAACCCGAAGGTTGTCAACAGGCAATGAATAAAGCATTATATCTCAGGTACGCCTATTAATGTTGAAAGCAATATTGTCCAAACTTTGACACCGGAAGAACACATAAAAGAGTCCTTCCGGAACACTCCAGAATCGTCAAAATAAGGAGGTACGTGATACAGTAAGTAAACGGACTCCGAAAAATCCACAAAAATATTTTCTGTCAGTTTTGGAATATTTTAGAATTTTAGAAATAAAGAAACTTCCAGGAAGCGTCCCCTGGTGGGCAGAAGACACCAGGGCGCGCCAGGCATGCCTGGCGCGCCCAGATGGGTTGTGCCCACCTGGGGCACCTTCCAGACTCCGTTTTTCTTCTGTATACTTGTACTGCAAGATAAAAATTCTATATATACTTCCCAAACCTGTTAACCACCGTATCGCGAAGAAATCCTCTATTCTCTTTTCTTGCTGTTTCTGGTCAGATTTATCAAGCCAGGCATCATGTCTTCCTACTCCTCCAACAACATGGAAGAAGATGCTTGGCTGATGAAGATCGAGACGAAGAGGGAGGAGCCTACGGACGCCGTCAAGGGAGGCAAGGGCAAGGAAGCTACCGTAAATCCATCCCCGGTGACAGCACAAGCACTGCTGGCCGAGGAGGAGGAAGAAGATATCCTTAAGCCCTACCTTACTCATCTTACCCCTGCTGAGATTGAAGCTTTTCGCGTCATTGAAATAGTTCGCATACAAAATAAGTATCTAACTCGCGAAAATATTCTGCATCAAGAGCATATTATCCATCTCTGGAGCGCCATCCCTCGGCTGCAGGATCTCTTGACCCTTAAGGACATGATCGCTTCATCACCACCAAAGGAGAACCGAGTATCGGGTATGGGCACTCCCCTTAGCTTCCGCCAAGCTTGGGGGAGGTGCCCCGGTATCGTATCATCCCGCTATCTTTTTGCTTTTACTTATCTTAGTTAAATCTTTGGCTTAGATGAATAAAGTTTAGTTCGATCTTTTGTTCTTTGAGAGTTTGCTTAGTGATCTATCATTGTTATCGTGTGCAAGTTATATAATAAAGTTAGTTCGATTTTTTACTTTCTTTACTTTCATGTTGCAAATAAAGAAAAGAAAAAGAGAAAGAAAGAAAACAAAAGAAAGGAAATAAATCAATAAGATCATATCTAATCCTATGGTAGGTGATAGCACCACATAAGGAAAAGTATATGTAAGAAAATCTTATTAGAGATTGACAAACATAGCATTGGTCAGTGATGCAACTCATGAAAGAATTAATAAGGGAAGGGAAGATTCACATATAAATATACTATCCTAGAAATCTTGTGTGATTGTGAGCCCTCATCAAAATATTATATGCCAAAATTGTTGACGTTGGACAAGGAAGACAACGTAATGGTTTATGTATGTTTATATTCACATAGAAGTCATATTTTCATAGATCCTTTAACATGTGATGCTTGCCTCCTATCTTTGCTAGCCAAAAATTCCGCACTAAGTAGAGATACTACTTGTGCATCCAAAAACCCTTAAACCCAAATCTTTTTCAAGTGTCCACCATACCTACCTAGGGATTGAACAAGATCCCTCAAGTAAGTTCTCATCGGTGCAAAAAGGCAATAAAAATTGCTTCTAGATATGTGAGATCTTTTAGTGTAAGAGAACATTGAGCGTTGCACGAACTTGGATGACAAAGAATAAAAGCGACAGACTGCATAATAAAGGTTGTCATCTTAAGGGGCAATGTAACGTGACATTCTTTTGCACTAAGGGGTTGAGCATGCAAACAAATAAGCGCATGGAAACCTCTGCTTCCCTCTGCAAAGGGCCTATATTTTACTTTATGTATTTACTTTTATGCAAAGAGTCAAAGTTTTCCTTCTATTCCTTTTATTTTTCTCTTTTGGCAAGCATCATGTGGTGAGGAAAGATCTAGGCACATATGTCCAGTTGAATATAGATAGCATGAGTTATTATTGTTGACATCACCCTTGAGGTGACTATGTTTGGAGGCGAAATTATAAGCCCCTATCTTTCTATGTGTCCGGTTGAAACGTTTTGCTCATGTGTACGAGGTGAGTGTTAGCAATCATAGACGACTATATGATGGTTGAGTATGTGGACTTACCTAAAGGCTCCGACACGTGACCCTTCCTGAAAAGATGATGAATAGTAGTTGCAAAGTTGACTGAGAACATAGTTTGTTGGTTTCTAATAGAGTTTTTGCTTTATACTTCGATTATGTGATGAACTGTTACTTATTCATGGGAAGTGTATGATAGAAATATTATGATAAAAGTCTTATGCTTAATTTTGTTGCTGTTATAATAATCAACATGATGCTTCTATGTCCGTATTTTGTTTTTATCGACACCTCTCTCTCAAAGCATGTGGACATGTTTTTCGATTTCGGTTTTCGCTTGAGGACAAGCGAGGTCTAAGCTTGGGGGAGTTGATACGTCCATTTTGCATCATGTTTTCTTACTATTATTTATAATGTTTTCATCCGTAATAATGCTTTTTGGAGTAATTCTAATGCCTTTTCTCTCATAATTTGCAAGGTACACACCAAGAGGGAGAATTCCGGCAGCTGGAAATCTGGACCTGAAAAAGCTACGTCAGGCCACCTATCCTGCACAACTCCAAATGAGCTGAAACTTTACGGAGGTTTTTTATGGATTATTTAAGAAATATTGGAGCCAGTAACTACCAGAGGGGGGGTCACCAGGTGGGCACAACCCACCTGGGCGCGCCAGGCTCCCCTGGCGTGCCCTGGTGGGTTGTGGCCTCCTCGGCCCACCTCCGGTGCCCATCTTCTCGTATATAAGTGATTTTGACCTAGAAAAAAATCAGGGAAAGACTTTCGGGGTGAAGCGCCGCCGTCTCGAGGCGGAACTTGGCAGGAGCACTTTTGCCCTCCGGCGGAGCGATTCTGCCAGGGGAACTTCCCTCTCGGAGGGGGAAATCATCGTCATCATCATCACCAACAACTCTACCATCTTGGGGAGGGAAATCTCCATCAACATCTTCACCAGCACCATCTCATCTCAAAACCTAGTTCATCTCTTGTATCCAATCTTGTTACCGAAACTATAGGTTGGTGCTAGGGGGTGACTAGTAGTGTTGTTTACATCTTGTAGTTGATTACTATATGGTTTATTTGGTGGAAGATTATATGTTCAGATCCATTATGCATATTAATACCCCTCTGATCATGAGCATGTTTATTTTTTGTGAGTAGTTACTTTCGTTCTTGAGGTCACGGGATAAATCATGTTGCAAGTAATCATGTGAATTTGATATGTGTTCGATATTTTGATGGTATGTATGTTGTGATTCCCTTAGTGGTGTCATGTGAACGTCGACTACATGACACTTCACCATATTTGGGCCTAAGGGAATGCATTGTGGAGTAGTAAATAGATGGTGGGTTGCGAGAGTGACAGAAACTTAAACCCCAGTTTATGCACTATTTCGTAAGGGACCGATTGGATCCTAGAGTTTAATGCTATGGTTAGAATTTACTCTTAATACTTTTCTCGTAGTTGCGGATGCTTGCGGGAGGGTTAATCATAAGTAGGAGGTTTGTTCAAGTAAGAACAGCACCTAAGCACTAGTCTACCCACATATCAAAATATCAAAGTAGCGAACACAAATCAAACCAACATGATGAAAGTGACTAGATGAAATTCCCATGTACTCTCAAGAACGCTTCGCTTATTATAAGAGACCGTTTTGGCCTGTCCTTTGCCTCAAAAGGATTGGGCTACCTTGATGCATACTTATAGCTCCTATTGTTACTTGCTCGTTACAAATTATCTCGCTATCAAACTACTCGCTACTTACAGTTTCAGCACCTGCAGACATTACCTTACTGAAAACTACTTGTCATTTCCTTCTGCTCCTTGTTGGGTTCGACACTCTTACTTATCAAAAAGAGCTACAATTGATCCCCTATACTTGTGGGTCATCAGATATATGCAACAAAGTGAAGGCGGAACACTAGAAACCCGCCGGACTTCTCCAACCCCTACCCGTTCCGCAATGGAAATGGGATGAAGTCTGCATGGACTTTGTCACCGGTCTACCCAGGACTCACCGAGGCAACGAAGCAATATGGGTCGTGGTGGACACGCTGACTAAGGTGGCTCATTTTATTCCCATCCGCACCACATATCGCTCCGATCAACTTGCACAACTGTATGTGTCCAGAATAGTCAGTTTGCATGGAGTACCAGGAACTATCACTTCCGACAGGGGGTCACTTTTTACCTCAGCTTTCTGGTCACGTCTCCATCAAGCTTTGGGGACCACGCTAAAATACAACACAGCCTATCATTCTTAGACAGACGGGCAGAGCGAGTAAATCAAATACTTGAAGATATGCTTCGCGCATGTGCTCTGGCCCAAGGACCCAAATGGGAAGATTGTCTGCCATACACCGAGTTCTCTTACAACAATAGCTTCCAGACCAGCCTGAAGATGTCACCCTATGAAGCTCTATATGGCCGTAAGTGCCGCACTCCACTAAACTGGTCTCAAACCGGAGATAGCCGTATTTTCGGAATTAATCTCATGATGGAAGCTGAAAAGCAAGTCAAGGAGATCTGAGATAGATTGCAGTTGGCTAAGTCCCTACAGAAGAGTTATTATGATGCAAAGCACCGTCCGGTTAGTTTTGAACCTGGAGAACATATATACCTCCGAGTCACCCCTATGAAGGGAGTCAAGAGATTTCAGACTCGTGGAAAATTGGCCCCAAGATATATTGGTCTGTTCCCAGTTATGTCCCGAGTGAGTACTATTGCGTATCAGTTGGAATTGCCCCCGGAATTGTCAGAAGTACACAATGTGTTCCATGTCTCACAGCTAAGACGATGTATATCGCCTCCAGGGAAAAAGACTGATATGGTAGAAATAGAGCTTGCCAAGGATTTAACCTATGAGGAGAGACCGTGCAGAATATTGGATGAGACAGAAAGAGTCACTCGCAGTAAGGTGATCAAGTTTTATAAGGTTCAGTGGGAGCATCACACCGAGGAAGAAGCAACCTGGGAAAGAGAGGAATTTTTAAGGACAGCCTACCGAGAATTGTTTTCCCGAGCAACCGAATCTCGAGGACGAGATTCATCCTAAGTGGGGAGGTTTGTGACAGCCTGGTTTTTACCTCCTTTTCTTTTTCTGATTTTTATTGCCATTTGATTTGAATTTGGGTTTTGAATCAACTCAGTTGGACTTAAACACTTGGGCACACCTTTGATTTTCACCCAAGTGGCCCCTCTACCTCTCAAACCATCATTTCCTCTCTGATATATCCCAAAATGATCCTAGGAATATTTTTCATAAATGAAAAATATCCATTTTCTCTTCAAAACCCCATTTCAGCAACATATGCTCCAAAGCAACCCCTATTTTCTTTGCCCACAAAAATCTGAGAAAATTCCCAAATATTCTTTGAACCCTACACCTCCCTGAGCAAAAATATTGCATCACTTTTTGTAATATTTTTGCTACAGAAAATCATTTCTGTTCTGGACAGAATAGGCACTTCACACAGCAAGTATACTTTTCCTTGATCCAATGAGGCTGATTTTTCTTGAGCTTCATTACCTTCCTAAGAGACTACTAAACCCCAAAGCCCAGCCCTCAACTCTTACTGGATCACTCAGTTAACCTCACAACTTACTGTCCAGAAACTTACCAGGAAGTAAACCACACACACACAGCTCCTGGGTTCAACTCAAAGTGTTGGAACCACTCAAACCACCAAGGACTACACGCCAGGCATAAAGTTTAAGCTTAGCGCGGCCTGATGTCATAGTTCACGCGGTGACCGCGTCCGTCCAGGCGTGCTGGCATGCAGCCGATGCGCTCTACGACGCGCCCGAGCCGCTGTTGAGCTCGTGCTCGCTTCCCCGACCGCCGCGCCTTGACAAACTTCGCCACGATCATCGTCCCGACTCCCTTAACTCCTCCCTGGCGCTTGCTGACGCCGGAGCTCGCCGCAGCGAGCACGGGCACGACACGGCCAAGCGAACAGTGCACCTGTGCCACTGTGTTCGTCGCCATCCTTGCTCATGTGCTCGTCTCCACCCTCCCACAGTGCCCGCGTGAGCTGCGTCGCCTTCTCACCCTCTCGCTGACGCCATGCATCGTCGGGCGCCGTGTCCAGAAGCCCTCCGGCGGAGCCCGATCCCCTATCCTCGCTCGCCTATAATATAGCCACCCCCAGCCTCCTCGAGCATCATCACCCACTCCCTCAACCTCCACAAGCTCGTAGTTAAGCCGCAGCCCGGCCGGGCAGGCCTCTGGCCGCCGCCCGACCCAAGCTCGCTGGCGATTCCCGATAGCCCCTCCTCCTCACTCCAGTGCCTCCCGAGCTCGATCCACTTCTCAGGCGACTTGCTGGTGGTTCACTGGTGCCGTCCGACCCTGTTGAAGCCCCTGGTGCAGCCCCATGTTGCCGTCGTCTCCAACTCCGGCGACCTCTGCTTCCTGCCGCCGCTGGAGAGGCCAGTTCCGACCCCGTCCGACCACCCTAGCCAAACTACGGGTACGGGCAGGTGCGCCTCAACCCCCCTCTCTTTCTATCCCTCTGGATTTGGCCGCCGACCTCTCCTCGCCGGAGAAACGCCGGCGCTTCGCCGTCCCGCCTCTATTTCTCTCCCCCTCTCCCTAAACCTGACAGTGGTGGCCCACTGTCAGCCACCCAGCCCCACGACTGAAGCGGTACGTGCTGGCATGGCGCTGACGTCACCCCCGCTGGTCATTTTATTTAAATTCCAAATTTTACAGAAACTTCAAAAGGCCATAACTTTTTAACCACAAGTCAAAATGAGTTGCTTCTTCTTGCACTGTGTTCTTACTGAAAAGATCTAGCAGCACACCAAAAATGAGATTTTTTTCTCTGCTGTCTAGATTTTCTGGTAATTTTCAGAAGTGTTCTTGATATTTTCTTTTTGTCATTTTAATAGTTTTCAGAAGGAGAAGCTTGTCTTGAAGTGACCTAGGAGGAGTGTGAAGCTCCTATGAACTAAGGCAAGCCACACCAACATTTTCATGGTGTCATTGCAATATTCATGATTTTTCCAACTTGAAAATAAGTTATTTCTTGCATATAATTATTTAATAAATAATGCTTGTGTTAGTTATTTTGTCATGGGTAAAATGCTTAGTTTACAGAAGTGAGTACCTAGACTAGTGTGATCGAGGATGAGTAGTTTGCCTATGTGGTTTTGCTATGACTATGGTATGACTAGCACCGGTATTATTTTCTTATGTGAAGGCTTGTTCTGATGGAAATTATAAAACTAAAAATGATGAGTGCTAATAACCAGTGACGAAGAATCAGTAAAGTCTAGTGAAGATTTGTGCAAGCAGAAATTTTGATGATGTTGATCTGTTTATTCTAAGTGATATGTGATGCATGTCGTATGGTTGCATGATCATGGCATACGGTGACTCAAGTATTTTTATTTCAATTTAAACTTGATGTTAATCGAACTTGAACATAAAGTTGATCGAGTCATGGTGCCACTGAATCGAGTTTTTCCCAGTGCAACCACATTTTCCATTATGGGAAGGCCTTTAGTCGGTCCTTTGTCATTCCTCTGGTCGGTGCCTCCAATGAGGGAAGGTTATGGGCGTGTGGTACCCTGGCCCGGTAAGCAGACATAACCTTGGGTGCCCGTAGTTATTGAGATGGTACCTTGTCCCCGTTCGGGACCATTTGAGTTTTGCCACGACGGTGGCCGTTGATGCCTTTGGTAGGCACAGGGCCACCCATGACTTAGCCCAGTGGGGAGTTAGTCGGATTGGCCGAGAGGTGTCATGGCAAAGGGGGAGTTCCATCGGAATGCCGTTGGTCCACCCGAATGGGAGTACGAGGCCATGGATTTCATGGTGTGGGTACAGTGTGCGCTACCTCTGCGGACTGTATTTAATCTATCGATAGCCGCGTCCTCGGTTACGGACACAACTCGTGAGTAAGTCACACCATGGATCAACGTTAATAAATAATCTTGCACACTAAGTTATTTGTTTGGCACTTGTTATGTGATGATGAGATGAGTGAGACTGATGTTGTTGAAACCAAAGTGTTGGTTTTGATTGTGATTGATACATCTCCAACGTATCTACTTTTCCTCACGCTTTTCCTCTTGTTTTGGACTCTAATTTGCATGATTTGAATGAAACTAACCCCGGACTGACGCCGTTTTCAGCAGAACTACCATGGTGTTGTTTTTGTGCAGAAATAAAAGTTCTCGGAATAAAATGAAACTTTGCGAGGAAATTTTATGGAATAAAAGAGTATTTTTGGAGCCAACACCTACCGGAGAGGGGGCCCTGGGTGGGCACAACCCACCAGGGCGCGCCCCCCTCTCCTGGCGCGCCCAGGTGGGTTGTCCCCACCTGGTGGCCCCGTAGACCCTGATTCCGACACTACAAAATCACATATTTCCAGAAAAAAAAGAGGGAGAAAGAATTATCGCGTTCCATGAGACGGAGCCGCCGTCACCTCCTGTTCTTCATCGGGAGGCCAGATCTGGAGTCCGTTTGGGGCTCCGGAGAGGGGTATCTTCGTTCTTCGTCATCACCAACCCATCTCCATCGCCAATTCCATAATGTTCCCCTTTGTAGGCTCGCTGGTCAGTGAGGAGTTGGATAAGATTCATCATGTAATTGAGTTGGTTTTGTTAGGGCTTGATCCCTAGTATCCACTATGTTCTTAGATTGATGTTGTATGACTTTGCTATGCTTAATGCTTGTCACTTTGGGCCCGGGTGCCATGATTCAGATCTGAACCGTTTCTGAATTCATCATTATATCCATGTTTTAGATCTGATCTTGCAAGTTATAGTCACCTACTACGTGTTATGTGTTGGGGATCGTAGCAGAATTTTAAAATTTTCTACGCATCACCAAGATCCATCTATGGAGTCTACTAGCAACGAGAGGGAAGGAGTGCATCTACATACCCTTGTAGATCGTGAGCGGAAGCGTTCTAGTGAACGGGGTTGATGGAGTCGTACTCGTCGTGATCCAAATCACCGATGACAGAGTGCCGAATGGACGGCACCTCCGCGTTCAACACATGTACAGAGCAGTGACGTCTCCTCCTTCTTGATCCAGCAAGGGGGAAGGAGAGGTTGATGAAGATCCAGCAGCATGACGACGTGGTGGTGGAAGTAGCGGGGATCCCGGCAGGGCTTCGCCAAGCGCAAGCGGGAGAGAGAGGTGTCACGGGAGGGAGAGGGAGGCGCCAAGGGCTAGGGTACAGCAGCCCTCCCTCCCCCCTTTATATAGGCCCCCTGGGGGGCGCCGGCCCTGGGATCCCATCTATGGGGGGGGGAGCGGCGGCCAAGGGGGGGAAACTTGCCCCACAAGTCTTGTGGGGCGCCCCCACCCCCAGCGTTTCCAACCCTAGGCACAAGGGGAGGCCCATGGGGGCGCACCAGCCCACTAGGGGCTGGTTCCCCTCCCACTTCAGCCCATGGGGCCCTACGGGATAGGTGGCCCCACCCGGTGGACCCCCGGGACCCTTCCGGTGGTCCCGGTACAATACCGATAACCCCCGAAACTTTCCCGGTGGCCGAAACTGGACTTCCTATATATAATTCTTCACCTCCGGACCATTCTGGAACTCCTCGTGACGTCCGGGATCTCATCCGGGACTCCGAAAAACTTTCGGGTTTCCGCATACTAATATCTCTACAACCCTAGCGTCACCGAACCTTAAGTGTGTAGACCCTACGGGTTCGGGAGACATGCAGACATGACCGAGACGCCTCTCCGGTCAATAACCAACAGCGGGATCTGGATACCCATGTTGGCTCCCACATGTTCCACGATGATCTCATCGGATGAACCACGATGTCGAGGATTCAATCAATCCCGTATACAATTCCCTTTGTCAATCGGTACGTTACTTGCCCGAGATTCGATCGTCGGTATCCCAATACCTTGTTCAATCTCGTTACCGGCAAGTCACTTTACTCGTACCGTAATGCATGATCCCGTGGCTAACTCCTTAGTCACATTGAGCTCATTATGATGATGCATTACCGAGTGGGCCCAGAGATACCTCTCCGTCATACGGAGTGACAAATCCCAGTCTCGATCCGTGCCAACCCAACAGACACTTTCGGAGATACCCGTAGTGCACCTTTATAGTCACCCAGTTACGTTGTGACGTTTGGCACACCCAAAGCACTCCTACAGCATCCGGGAGTTGCACGATCTCATGGTCTAAGGAAATGATACTTGACATTGGAAAAGCTCTAGCAAACGAACTACACGATCTTTTGTGCTATGCTTAGGATTGGGTCTTGTCCATCACATCATTCTCCTAATGATGTGATCCCGTTATCAATGACATCCAATGTCCATAGTCAGGAAACCATGACTATCTGTTGATCAACGAGCTAGTCAACTAGAGGCTTACTAGGGACACGTTGTGGTCTATGTATTCACACATGTACTACGATTTCCGGATAACACAATTATAGCATGAACAATAGACAATTATCATGAACAAAGAAATATAATAATAACCATTTATTATTGCCTCTAGGGCATATTTCCAACAGTCTCCCACTTGCACTAGAGTCAATAATCTAGTTACATTGTGATGAATCGAACACCCATAGAGTTCTGGTGTTGATCATGTTTTGCTCTAGGGAGAGGTTTAGTCAACGGATCTGCTACATTCAGGTCCGTATGTACTTTACAAATATCTATGTCTCCATTTTGAACACTTTCACGAATGGAGTTGAAGCGACGCTTGATATGCCTGGTCTTCCTGTGAAACCTGGGCTCCTTGGCAAGGGCAATAGCTCCAGTGTTGTCACAGAAGAGAGTCATCGGGCCCGACGCATTGGGAATCACCCCTAGGTCGGTAATGAACTCCTTCATCCAGATTGCTTCTTGCGCTGCCTCTGAGGCTGCCATGTACTCCGCTTCACATGTAGATCCCGCCACGACGCTTTGCTTGCAACTGCACCAGCTTACTGCCCCTCCATTCAAAATATACACGTATCCGGTTTGTGACTTCGAGTCATCCAGATCTGTGTCGAAGCTAGCGTCGACGTAACCCTTTACGACGAGCTCTTCGTCACCTCCATAAACGAGAAACATATCCTTAGTCCTTTTCAGGTACTTCAGGATATTCTTGACCGCTGTCCAGTGTTCCATGCCGGGATTACTTTGGTACCTTCCTACCAAACTTACGGCAAGGTTTACATCAGGTCTGGTACACAGCATGGCATACATAATAGACCCTATGGCCGAGGCATAGGGGATGACACTCATCTTTTCTCTATCTTCTGCCGTGGTCGGGCATTGAGCCGTGCTCAATTGCACACCTTGCAATACAGGCAAGAACCCCTTCTTGGACTGATCCATATTGAACTTCTTCAATATCTTGTCAAGGTACGTACTCTGTGAAAGACCAATGAGGCGTCTTGATCTATCTCTATAGATCTTGATGCCTAATATATAAGCAGCTTCTCCAAGGTCCTTCATTGAAAAACACTTATTCAAGTAGGCCTTTATACTTTCCAAGAATTCTATATCATTTCCCATCAATAGTATGTCATCCACATATAATAAGAGAAATGCTACAGAGCTCCCACTCACTTTCTTGTAAACACAGGCTTCTCCATAAGTCTGTGTAAACCCAAACGCTTTGATCATCTCATCAAATCGAATGTTCCAACTCCGAGATGCTTGCACCAGCCCATAGATGGAGCGCTGGAGCTTGCATACCTTGTTAGCATTCTTAGGATCGACAAAACCTTCCGGCTGCATCATATACAATTCTTCCTTAAGAAAGCCGTTAAGGAATGCCGTTTTGACGTCCATTTGCCATATCTCATAATCATAGAATGCGGCAATTGCTAACATGATTCGGACGGACTTCAGCTTCGCTACGGGTGAGAAAGTCTCATCGTAGTCAACCCCTTGAACTTGTCGATAACCCTTAGCGACAAGTCGAGCCTTATAGATGGTCACATTACCATCCGCGTCTGTCTTCTTCTTAAAGATCCATTTATTTTCTATGGCTCGCCGATCATCGGGCAAGTCAGTCAAAGTCCATACTTCGTTTTCATACATGGATCCTATCTCGGATTTCATGGCTTCTAGCCATTTGTCGGAATCCGGGCCCGCCATCGCTTCTTCATAGTTCGAAGGTTCACCGTTGTCTAACAACATGATTTCCAGGACAGGGTTGCCGTACCACTCTGGTGCGGAACGTGTCCTTGTGGACCTACGAAGTTCAGCAGTAACTTGATCCGAAGCTTCATGATCATCATCATTAACTTCCTCCCCAGTCGGTGTAGGCACCACAGGAACATCTTCCCGCGCTGCGCTACTTTCCGGTTCGGAAGGGGTGACTATCACCTCATCAAGTTCCACTTTCCTCCCACTTAATTCTTTCGAGAGAAACTCTTTCTCCAGAAAGGACCCGTTCTTGGCAACAAAGATCTTGCCTTCGGATCTGAGGTAGAAGGTATACCCAATGGTTTCCTTAGGGTATCCTATGAAGACGCATTTTTCCGACTTGGGTTCGAGCTTTTCAGGTTGAAGTTTCTTGACATAAGCATCGCATCCCCAAACTTTTAGAAACGACAGCTTAGGTTTCTTCCCAAACCATAATTCATACGGTGTCGTCTCAACGGATTTCGACGGAGCCCTATTTAAAGTGAATGCGGCAGTCTCTAAAGCATAGCCCCAAAATGAGAGCGGTAGATCGGTAAGAGACATCATAGATCGCACCATATCCAATAGAGTGCGATTACGACGTTCGGACACACCATTTCGCTGAGGTGTTCCAGGCGGCGTGAGTTGTGAAACGATTCCACATTTCCTTAAGTGTGTGCCAAATTCGTGACTTAAATATTCCCCTCCACGATCTGATCGCAGGAACTTTATTTTCCTGTCACGTTGATTCTCAACCTCACTCTGAAATTCCTTGAACTTTTCAAAGGTTTCAGACTTGTGTTTCATTAGGTAGACATACCCATATCTACTTAAATCATCAGTGAGAGTGAGAACATAACGATAGCCACCGCGAGCCTCAACACTCATTGGACCGCACACATCAGTATGTATGATTTCCAATAAGTTGGTTGCTCGCTCCATTGTTCCGGAGAACGGAGTCTTGGTCATCTTACCCATGAGGCATGGTTCGCACGTGTCAAATGATTCGTAATCAAGAGACTCCAAAAGTCCATCTGCATGGAGCTTCTTCATGCGTTTGACACCAATGTGACCAAGGCGGCAGTGCCACAAGTATGTGGGACTATCGTTATCAACTTTACATCTTTTGGTATTCACACTATGAATATGTGTAACATCACGTTCGAGATTCATCAAGAATAAACCATTGACCAGCGGGGCATGACCATAAAACATATCTCTCATATAAATAGAACAACCATTATTCTCGGATTTAAATGAGTAGCCATCTCGAATTAAACGAGATCCAGATACAATGTTCATGCTCAAAGCTGGCACTAAATAACAATTATTGAGGTTTAAAACTAATCCCGTAGGTAAATGCAGAGGTAGCGTGCCGACGGCGATCACATCGACCTTGGAACCATTCCCGACGCGCATCGTCACCTCGTCCTTCGCCAGTCTCCGCTTATTCCGCAGCTCCTGTTTTGAGTTACAAATATGAGCAACCGCACCGGTATCAAATACCCAGGAGCTACTACGAGTACTGGTAAGGTACACATCAATTACATGTATATCACATATACCTTTGGTGTTGCCGGCCTTCTTGTCCGCTAAGTATTTGGGGCAGTTCCGCTTCCAGTGACCACTTCCCTTGCAATAAAAGCACTCAGTCTCAGGCTTGGGTCCATTCCTTGGCTTCTTCCCGGCAACTGGCTTACCGGGCGCGGCAACTCCCTTGCCGTCTTTCTTGAAGTTCTTCTTACCCTTGCCTTTCTTGAACTTAGTGGTTTTATTCACCATCAACACTTGATGTTCCTTTTTGATCTCCACCTCCGCTGATTTCAGCATTGAATATACCTCAGGAATGGTCTTTTCCATCCCCTGCATATTGAAGTTCATCACAAAGCTCTTGTAGCTTGGTGGAAGCGACTGAAGGATTATGTCAATGACCGCGTCATCCGGGAGATTCACTCCCAGCTGAGACAAGCGGTTGTGTAACCCAGACATTCTGAGTATGTGCTCACTGACAGAACTATTTTCCTCCATTTTACAACTGAAGAACTTGTCGGAGACTTCATATCTCTCGACCCGGGCATGAGCTTGGAAAACCATTTTCAGCTCTTCGAACATCTCATATGCTCCATGTTTCTCAAAACGCTTTTGGAGCCCCGGTTCTAAGCTGTAAAGCATGCCGCACTGAACGAGGGAGTAATCATCAGCACGTGATTGCCAAGCGTTCATAACGTCTTGGTTCTCTGGGATGGGTGCTTCACCTAGCGGTGCTTCTAGGACATAATCTTTCTTGGCAGCTATGAGGATGATCCTCAGGTTCCGGACCCAGTCCGTATAGTTGCTGCCATCATCTTTCAGCTTGGTTTTCTCTAGGAACGCGTTGAAGTTGAGGACAACGTGGGCCATTTGATCTACAAGACATATTGTAAAGATTTTAGACTAAGTTCATGATAATTAAGTTCATCTAATCAAATTATTCAATGAACTCCCACTCAGATAGACATCCCTCTAGTCATCTAAGTGAAACATGATCCGAGTTAACTAGGCCGTGTCCGATCATCACGTGAGACGGACTAGTCAAGATCGGTGAACATCTCCATGTTGATCGTATCTTCTATACGACTCATGCTCGACCTTTCGGTCTTCCGTGTTCCGAGGCCATGTCTGTACATGCTAGGCTCGTCAAGTCAACCTAAGTGTATTGCGTGTGTTCCGAGGCCATGTCTGTACATGCTAGGCTCGTCAACACCCGTTGTATGCGAACGTTAGAATCTATCACACCCGATCATCACGTGGTGCTTCGAAACAACGAACCTTCGCAACGGTGCACAGTTAGGGGGAACACTTTCTTGAAATTATTATAAGGGATCATCTTACTTACTACCGTCGTTCTAAGCAAATAAGATGCAAAACATGATAAACATCACATGTAATCAAATAGTGACATGATATGGCCAATATCATTTTGCTCCTTTGATCTCCATCTTCGGGGCGCCATGATCATCTTCGTCACCGGCATGACACCATGATCTCCATCATCATGATCTCCATCATTGTGTCTTCATGAAGTTGTCACGCCAACGATTACTTCTACTTCTATGGCTAACGCGTTTAGCAATAAAGTAAAGTAATTTACATGGCGTTATTCAATGACACGCAGGTCATACAAAAAATAAAGACAACTCCTATGGCTCCTGCCGGTTGTCATACTCATCGACATGCAAGTCGTGATTCCTATTACAAGAATATGATCAATCTCATACATCACATATATCATTCATCACATCTTCTGGCCATATCACATCACAAGGCACATGCTGCAAAAACAAGTTAGACGTCCTCTAATTGTTGTTGCAAGTTTTTACGTGGCTTCTATAGGTTTCTAGCAAGAACGTTTCTTACCTACGTAAAACCACAACGTGATATGCCAATTTCTATTTACCCTTCATAAGGACCCTTTTCATCGAATCCGTTCCGACTAAAGTGGGAGAGACAGACACCCGCTAGCCACCTTATGCAACTAGTGCATGTCAGTCGGTGGAACCTGTCTCACGTAAGCGTACGTGTAAGGTCGGTCCGGGCCGCTTCATCCCACAATACCGCCGAAACAAGATAAGACTAGTAGTGGCAAGAAAAATTGACAACATCTACGCCCACAACTGCTTTGTGTTCTACTCGTGCATAGTAACTACGCATAGGCCTGGCTCATGATGCCACTGTTGGGGATCGTAGCAGAATTTTAAAATTTTCTACGCATCACCAAGATCCATCTATGGAGTCTACTAGCAACGAGAGGGAAGGAGTGCATCTACATACCCTTGTAGATCGCGAGCGGAAGCGTTCTAGTGAACGGGGTTGATGGAGTCGTACTCGTCATGATCCAAATCACCGATGACCGAGTGCCGAATGGACGGCACCTCCGCGTTCAACACACGTACGGAGCAGCGATGTCTCCTCCTTCTTGATCCAGCAAGGGGGAAGGAGAGGTTGATGAAGATCCAGCAGCACGACGGCGTGGTGGTGGAAGTAGCGGGGATCCCGGCAGGGCTTCGCCAAGCGCAAGCGGGAGAGAGAGGTGTCATGGGAGGGAGAGGGAGGCGCCAAGGGCTAGGGTACAGCAGCCCTCACTCCCCCCCCTTTATATAGGCCCCCTGGGGGGCGCCGGCCCTGGGATCCCATCTATGGGGGGGCGGCGGCCAAGGGGGGGAAACTTCCCCCCCCCAAGTCAGGTGGGGCGCCCCCACCCCCAGGGTTTCCAACCCTAGGCGCAGGGGGAGGCCCATGGGGGGCGCACCAGCCCACTAGGGGCTGGTTCCCCTCCCACTTCAGCTCATGGGGCCCTCCGGGATAGGTGGCCCCACCCGGTGGACCCCGGGACCCTTCCGGTGGTCCCGGTACAATACCGATAACCCCCGAAACTTTCCCGGTGGCCGAAACTGGACTTCCTATATATATTCTTCACCTCCGGACCATTCCGGAACTCCTCGTGACGTCCGGGATCTCATCCGGGACTCCGAACAACTTTCGGGTTTCCGCATACTAATATCTCTACAACCCTAGCGTCACCGAACCTTAAGTGTGTAGACCCTACGGGTTCGGGAGACATGCAGACATGACCGAGACGCCTCTCCGGTCAATAACCAACAGCGGGATCTGGATACCCATGTTGGCTCCCACATGTTCCACGATGATCTCATCGGATGAACCACGATGTCGAGGATTCAATCCATCCCGTATACAATTCCCTTTGTCAATCGGTACGTTACTTGCCCGAGATTCGATCGTCGGTATCCCAATACCTTGTTCAATCTCGTTACCGGCAAGTCACTTTACTCGTACCGTAATGCATGATCCCGTGGCTAACTCCTTAGTCACATTGAGCTCATTATGATGATGCATTACCGAGTGGGCCCAGAGATACCTCTCCGTCATACGGAGTGACAAATCCCAGTCTCGATCCGTGCCAACCCAACAGACACTTTCGGAGATACCCGTAGTGCACCTTTATAGTCACCCAGTTACGTTGTGACGTTTGGCACACCCAAAGCACTCCTACGGCATCCGGGAGTTGCACGATCTCATGGTCTAAGGAAATGATACTTGACATTGGAAAAGCTCTAGCAAACGAACTACACGATCTTTTGTGCTATGCTTAGGATTGGGTCTTGTCCATCACATCATTCTCCTAATGATGTGATCCCGTTATCAATGACATCCAATGTCCATAGTCAGGAAACCATGACTATCTGTTGATCAACGAGCTAGTCAACTAGAGGCTTACTAGGGACACGTTATGGTCTATGTATTCACACATGTATTACGATTTTCGGATAATACAATTATAGCATGAACAATAGACAATTATCATGAACAAAGAAATATAATAATAACCATTTATTATTGCCTCTAGGGCATATTTCCAACAGTCTCCCACTTGCACTAGAGTCAATAATCTAGTTACATTGTGATGAATCGAACACCCATAGAGTTCTGGTGTTGATCATGTTTTGCTCTAGGGAGAGGTTTAGTCAACAGACATATGATGTGTCCAACACATAGCTCCATCCATGACAACATACATACATAATAAGAAACAGAGTTCCATCCATACATAGTACAGTAACATCACAATGTTCATCCAACACATTGTTCCTTGCATCCATATAACAAGTTCCACATTTTTCATCGATACAAACGAAAAAAAAAGAAAAGGGAAACAAGCAGTCCATCCATGCAAGCTTCCATATAGTGAATTAAATCTGCAAAATGGGAAACAAAAAAGTTAGAAGAAGAAGACTAGAATCAGAAGAAGAAGAAGAAGAAAATGAAGAAGAAGAAGAAAATGAAGAAGAAGAAGAAGAAGAAGAAGTAAGCATACTTAGGTAAAATAGAGCTAACCTAGCTAATTATGCCATTTTTTAGTGAACTAAGCATATTATGCCATTTTGATATAACTTAGAGCTAACTTCATTTTGGAGAAGAAGAAGAAAACTAGAAGAAGAAGAAGAAGAAGACTAGAAGAAGAACTTCTTCTTCTTCTTTTCTTCTTCTTTTCTTCTTCTTCTTCTTTTTCTTCTTCTTCTTTTCTTCCTATTCCTTCTTTTCTTCCTCTTCCTGAATTTTCTTCATCTTATTATGTCATTTGTGGACTAAATAGGCTAAATTATGTCATAAATGGACTAAATAGGCTAAATAAGAAGAAAAATGCCATTTTTGAGCTTACCTAGCTAATTATGCCTTTTTTGACCTAACTAAGCATATTATGAGATATAACTTAGAGCTAACTTCATTTTGGAGAAGAAGAAGAAAACTAGAAGAAGAAGAAGTTAGAAGAAGAAGAAGAAGAAGGATTCTTCTCCTTCTTCTTCTTCTTCTTCTTCTTCTAACTTCTTCTTCTTCTTTTCTTCTTCTTCTTCTTCTTTTCTTCTTCTTCTTTTCTTCCTATTCCTTCTTTTCTTCCTCTTCCTTGATTTTCTTCATCTTATTATGTCATTTGTGGACTAAATAGGCGAAATTATGTCATAAATGGACTAAATAGGCTAAATAAGAAGAAAAATGCCATTTTTGAGCTTACCTACCTAATTATGCCATTTTTGACCTAACTAAGCATATTATGCCATTTTTGATATAACTTAGAGCTAACTTCATTTTGTAGAAGAAGAAGAAGAAAACTAGAAGAAGAAGAAGAAGAAGAAGAAGAAGGAGGAGGAGAAGAAGAAGGCTAGAAGAAGAAGAAGATCTTCTTCTTCTTCTTTTCTTCCTATTCCTTCTTTCCTTCCTCTTCCTTGATTTTCTTCATCTTATTATGTCATTTTTGGACTAAATAGGCTAAATTAAGTCATAAATGGACTAAACATGCTAAATAAGAAGAAAAATACCGTTATCACGGAGGAGTAGGAATTGTCGGGGCTGCGCCAGTGCCAGACGGAGGTGAAGGACCGGTCGGGGTTCCGGCATTGGCAGAAGGAGTGGTCGATGCTTGTCGGGAGCCATGCTGCACCAAAGATCATTTCCAATAATGTCTCATTAGCAAGTTCGCAAACTGAAATATGAATAGTAGTAAGCAACGACCATTCAAATCAAACTCACCGTGGTGGCCGGAGCAATCTGGGGCATCGGCGGAGGGGCCTGACCGTTTTTCTCGCACATGGTCTGCACATTTGGTTCTCACGAGTCAGTCATATTAGATAGTCCTTGCGAACATTACATGCATGATTGGGCTAATATGCACGAGAAACGTACCACGATGAGCCCGTATAGGGCCCGGTTAGCGCTGTCATTCCGGTTCCTCTCCTCCTCCAACAGCTTAGCCGTCCTCTCCTCCATCTCCCTCTCCCTCTCCGTCGCCTCCCTTTGTGCCTCCCTTTTTGCCTTGTCCAGAAGCGCCTGCGTCTTCAATCTCTCTTTCTTAACAATAGCCTGCAACACACCACTCCTCGTTAGCATTGTAATCATCGACGGACGCACACACAATGTAATGGAGGAAAGGTGAGAGAGTCCATATAACTAACCGCCATGGCGAGCTCCGCGGGCCGTGCACGAGGCGTTATCTCAGGATCAGAGCTACTCAGGCGCTTCTTGATCTGCGGGAGAGTCTTAGGACAACGTATCAGTCCATCACCAATGGCTTGAGAGCCATGGGACCTCCCGCCACTAGATATCATCACTAGCTCTGTATCAAAAGGATCCTGGCTCGGGTTAAAGTCCTCCCCTTTCCTCGCCTTCCCCTCGTCTCTGTACTTCACAAGCTTGTGGTGGGAGGACTTGTTGGTGAAGCTCTCTGGATCATCTAGGTCAGACTCCGTGAATGGCTTGGCCTTCTTGTACGGGGCCATATGGGCCATGCCATAGAGGTCGAACAGACTTGGCACAGGCTTCTTGTGGTGGTGCGCCTGAGAGAGAGGAACAAAATATTAGTTAAGGGCTCAAGCTAGCATGAAGAATGATATTGCTATGTAAATAGGTCATTTTGGAGCTAAGAAAGGTTATTATGTCATTTTCGAGGAAAATAAGCTAAGTTTAGGTCATTTTCGAGGTAACCAAGATTATTATGCCATTTTTTGACCAAAGTATGGTAATTATGTCATTATAGAGCTATCCAATGTTATTATGTCATTTTAGAGCTAATTATGTCATGAATGAACTAGCTAAGATTACTTTAGGTCGTTATTGAGCTATCAAAGGTAGCTATGCCATTTTTTAGTAACCTTCTCATATTAAGTCATTTTATAGAGCTATCTAAGGTTATTATGTCATTTTATAGCTAATTATGTCATGAATGAACTAGCTAAGATTAGTTTAGGTCGTTATTGAGCTATCGAAGGTAGTTATGCCATTTTTTTAACTAACTAAAGCATATAAAGTCATTTTATAGAGCTATCTAAGGTTATGATGTCATTTTGGAGCTAAATATGTAATAAATGAACTATCCAAGGTAGTTATGCCATTTTTTAACTAACTAAGCATATTAAGTCATTTTGGAAGGGATAAATGCTAGCATGAAGAATGAAATTGCATGAATCATGTAGCAAACCACATACCCAGTTATCCCCGTACTCAAACAGGTTGGAGCTCCCTTGATGGTGTGGCACACCTTCCATTTGGTCGCGCTTATCCTTGGCCCTCTGGTGTTCGACTGGCCATTCGGGAGAGCACCACGCATCCACCAACGCCTCCCAACAGTCCATCTTATCCACACACCATCTCGGGGGCACCTAAGTTAGTCAAGAGGAATTTCAGCGCTACGCCTACGAATCAAATCAAGAAAACTTAGTTCAAGGCCTTAAGAATAGGTAATTACCTGCATGTACTTCTCCTTACTAAGAAACTTGCCGCGACACTTCGCCTTGGCCCTCCTAATACCCTTCGAGGCGTAGTAGTCTCGAACGGCCTGCACCCGAGCCTCGTGTCGTAAGTTCTGAAGTAGGAGCTTGCACTCGGTTTCGATAACCATAGACGCGGCCTCCTGCTCTCCCTCTGAAACCCTGTAGAAGGTTTGCAATCAAACAAGACAACACTGATTAGTACAATCACTAGGTAATTACTAGGTAGTGTTGACTTTTAATTCTGTAAAGGAGAAATTACCCAAAACCGACGGAACACCATGTCGGCCACCGTCTCGCACAAGACACCGCCGACCATCTCCCCCGGCGGGGCCGGGGCAACTGAGTACAGCTCCCAGCTTAGTGCTAGCTCTGGAACCTGACCCTCACCGGGCAACGTGACCCACCCAGGGAAGTGCTGCCGGCAAATCGCACCAAGGACCTCGTTGGGCCTGCGGACACCACGGGGGTATACCCAGCCCCTGCAGTATGACAAGGCCAATGCATTATATATTAATTTGAAGGAACATGAAGGCAAAAGGTTAAAAAATATTAAATGCGCTTACTTCAACCCTTTAGGCGCAATGAACCACCTCTGGTCGGGGGTCGCCGGCACGAGCAGGAGCTTTGTACAGCCACACTTGTAGACCTTCTTGCCCTTCTCAACCAGCTCGTCGCCGCTGTAGCTATCATCAGAAAAGGTGTCCTCGCTACCATCACTATGGCCATTAGCCTCCGGAGTCTCGTGGGAAGAACCCTCCGAGATCGGAGTCTTCTGGGACGAAGACTTTGGGACTGGACTCACGTGGGGTGAAGGATCGGCAACCCGAGTCAGGTGGGGTGAAGGATTAGCGACCCGAGTCTGCTGGAGCGAAGGATCGGCGACCGGAGGCTCATGGACCGGAGTCCGAGACGGGTCCACGTCAAACGGAGCAGTCCTGTGGTCGGGTGAATCAGCTAAGGGTGGCGGGGAGGAAGGAATAGCAGCCTTCCTACCTCTCCCGCTGCCACATCCACCTCTACCAACCTTCTTCGTCCTCCCCCGACCTCTCCCAGCCGAAGAAGAAGCGCCCACCGCAGTTGTCTGCATACTGTCTAGCAGCGCTCTCCGGAGGGGCTGGGCTGGAATAATGCAACCACCCCTCCCAGTAGCGCTCGCAGGAGGATCGGGGCGCTCTGGACCCTTGCCCACCATCCTGTCAACACCTGCAATGACAAAAAGTAAAAAAGATTAGTACAACATAAAAAATTTGGATACCTAACATGAACACAATAATATGTATATAATTTAAGTGTATCATAATCATGAACATAATAAAAATACACCCGATCAACACAAATATATATGGGGTCGGAGTGTGGTGTTAGGGTGTCGGGGTCGGGGTCGGGGTGTCTGGTTGTCAGGGTCGGGGTCGGGGTGTGGTGTCAGGGTGCCGGAGGTCGGGGGTAAGGGTGGGTGTGGTGTCATGGTGTCGGTGGTCGGGGTGTCAGGTGTCGGGGTGTCGGTGGTCGGGTCGGGTTGTGGTGTCAGGGTGTCGGGGTGTCGGGGTCGGGGTGTCGTGTCGGGGTGTCAGGGTGTCGGGGTCGGGGTCGGGGTGTGGGTCGGGGTGTGGTGTCAGGGTGTCGGGGGTCGGGGTCGGGGTGTCGTGCCGGGGTGTCGGGGTGTCGTGTGTCGGGGGTCGGGGTCTCTTTTTTCCTTTTCTTCTTCTTCTTCTCCTCCTCTCCTCTTTCTTCTTCTTCTTCTTCTCCTCCTCTCCTCTTTCTTCTTCTTCTTCTTCTTCTTCTTCTTCTTCTTCTTCTTCTTTCTCCTCCTCCTCCTCCTCCTCCTCCTCCTCCTCTTCTTCTTCTTCTTCTTCTTCTTCTCCTTTTTCCTCTTCTTCTCCTTTTTCCTCTTCTTCTTTTCTTCTTTCTTCTTCTCCCTCCTCCTGTTCCTCCCTCCTCCTTCTACTTCTTCTAAACTAAAACTAAAATTAATCTAAAATAAACTAAACTAAAACTAAAACTAATCTAAAATAAAATAAACTATAACTATAACTATAACTAAAACAGAAACAAAACTAAAAGAAACAAAAAGAAACTAATTAAACAAAAAAGGGGGAGGAGCTCACCTGGTGGAGGGGGAGGCCGGATGGCTGTGGCGGCCGCTGCAGGAGGCGGCGACCCGGTGGAGGGGGAGGCCAGACGGCCGCGACGGGACGGGGCGAGGACGGCGACGGGGCGGGGACGGCCGCGGCGCGGCTGGCCGGCGTGGAAGAGGCGGCGGGGCTGCGGTGGAGGTCGGGGAGGGGTGCGGGGCGGCCGGCTGCGTCGGACGCGGTCGGCGGCGGCGGCGCGGGCCGGTGTGGGTGGGGGATGGCGACGGAGGGGAGGGGGGCGGGGCGCGGGGCGACGTGGAAGGGCGGCGGGGGTGCGGTGGAGGTTGGGGGGCCGCGGGAGACGAGTGCGGGGCGGCCGGCTACGACAGACGGGGTCGGCGAAGGCGGCGCGGGTGTGGGTGGGGAGGGAATGAGAGAGTGGAAAGAAGAGACAGAGGACGGGGCGGGACGGCCGTTACGTACCCGCCTCTTTGACATCAGCCAATGGTCGGCAAAGATTCTTTGCCGTCCGCTTGCGGTCGGCAAAGAGGTGGGGCCAGTGGGCTTGAGTTGGTTAAACAATAACTGGACCCACCCACCTCTTTGCCGTCTGCTAGCGGACAGCAAAGATTCTTTGCCGTCAGCCAGCGGGCGGCAAAGAACTGGCTGATGGCAAAGACCTTGTTTGCCATCAGCCACATCTTTGCCGTCCATTTTCCTGTGGCTGACGGCAAAGAACTTCTTTGCTGTCAGCAAGTGGACGGCAAAGAGTTGGCAGACGGCAAAGAAGCTAATTCCAGTAGTGTTAGTTTCCAATATGGACCCCGCTGCCACGGGAGGGTAGGACAAAAGATGTCATGCAAGTTCTTTTAATAAAGCACGTATGACTATTTACGGAATACATGCCTACATTATATCGATGAACTGGAGCTAGTGCCATATCACCCTAGGTTATAACTGTCACATGATGAATATCATCCAACAAGTCACCGATCCATTGCCTATGAATTTATCTTATATTGTTTCTGCTGAGTTACTACTGCTATCATCACTGTTACACTTGCTTCCAAAATACCGCTATCACTGTTACTGTTACTATTGCTGCTATCACTACTATCAAAACCATCATATTACTGTGCTACTGATCACTTTTGCTGCAGATAATTAATCTCCAGGTGTGACTGAATTGACAACTCAGTTGCTAATACCTTCAAATATTCTTTGGCTCCCCTTGTGTCGAATCTATAAATTTGGGTTGAATACTCTACCTTCAAAAACTGTTGCGATCCCCTATACTGGTGGGTTATCAAGACCTTTTTCTGGCACCATTGCCGGGGAGCATAGCAATATTTATTGAGTCACTTGGGATTATTATCATATTATCACTATGAAGAATCTGAAGGATCCGAAGACTAAGATTTATCCCTCTAAAACGAGGGGAGGTAAGGAACTGCCATCCAGTTCTGCTTTAGATTCACCTTCTGTTATGAGTAAACTTGCAACACCACCACATGCTATCAATTCTAATATGTCGCAAGTTATTGATGATTCTACTTCTGCTATGAATGATTCTTATGATGATGCTAGTACCATGCTTGATAATGATGATGTGACACTTGGTGAATTTCTTGATGAACAAATTGCTAGAGTAATACAACATGATGTTGTTGAATCTGATGATGAGCTTGAAACTGAAACTCTTGAAACACCTGCTAGAACTAGCCTTCCTAGATATGAATTGGCCAAGGTACCGGAAGGTTATGTTATGAATGAGGAAACATCTAGAGATATTCTTGCTTGTAAGGATAGACATGATCTAGAGAAATTACTATGCAAGTATAAAGAGAAATCTCTGAATGCTAGAATGAAGTATGATCCTAAGTTTGCTACTTCACCTATCTGTATTGCTGATAAGGATTATGAATTCTCTGTCGACCCAGAGTTAGTTACTTTGGTTGAATCTGATCCTCCATGGTTATGAACTGAAACTGTTGTGACACATCTTACTAAGTTGAATTATATAGCCACCCTTTTTACTCATGATGGGAAAACTCGCTATTACTTTATTCTCAAATTATTTCCTTTCTCATTAAAGGGTGATGCTAAAGCTTGGTACAATACTCTTACTCCTGGTTGTGTGTGTAGTCCCCAGGATATGATTTATTACTTCTCTGAAAAATATTTTCCTGCTCATAAGAAACAAGCTGCCTTACAGGAAATATTTAACTTTGTGCAAACTAAAGAAGAGAGTCTCCCACAAGCTTGGGGGGAGGCTTTGCCAATTACTTAATGCTTTGCCTGATCACCCTCTTAAGAAAAATGACATACTTGATATCTTCTATAATGGACTAACCGATGCTTCTAGGGACTTCCTAGATAGTTGTGTTGGTTGTGTTTTCAGGGAACGAACAATTGCTCAAGCTGAAGAATTATTGAATAACATATTGAAAAATTATGATGATTGGACTCTTCCTGAACCACCCGCTGAACCCACTCCAAAGAAGAGGGGCATATTGTATCTCAGTCCTGAAGATATGCAAGAGGCAAAGAAATCTATGAAGGAAAAAGGTATTAAAGCTGAGGATGTTAAAAATGTACCTCCTATTGAAGAAATACATGGGCTTAATACACCACCACTTCCTAAGGTGGTAGAGGTAAATTCTTTTATGAAGTTCAATGAAAATGATAATCCTAGCCAATGCCTTTATGAGTTTGAAAATTACATTAGAAAACAAGATCACTTCAATGCAAATGTTATGAAACAATTGAAATACAATTCTGATATGATTGCTCGCTTGAGTGACTTGTTATTTAGATCTCAAATGATGTTAGAGGTGTTAGAAAACATGCTTCTATGGTTCAAACTCAGTTAGAACAAGTTGCTAAATCACGAAGAGAATTGCTTGATGAAATGAATAATAATATGCACGACTTTGCTGTTAGAGTTGCAACTAGAGGAGGTAAAATGACTCAGGAACCACTTTATCCTGAGGGACACCCAAAAAGAATTGAACAAGACTCACAAAGAAAGAACACTAGTGCACCTAGTCCTTCTAGAAAGAAAAAGAAGAAGAAAAATGATAGGACTTTGCACACTTCTAGTGAACCTGAAATAGAAAACCCTCTTGATAATGAAAATGAAACTTCTATGTCTGATGCTGAAACTCAATCTGGTACTAGACATCCACCTAATGATAATGAAAAAGATAATGCTGATGTTCATGAAGATGCTCAACCAAATGAAAAAGAACCAGATAATGATGTTGAGATAGAACCACATGTTGATCTTGATAACCCACAACCTAAGAATAAAAGATATGATAAAAAGAGACTTTGTGGCTAGAAAACACGATAAAGAAAGAGAACCGTGGGTTCAAAAACCTATGGCTTTTCCACCCAAGTCAACTAAAAAGAATGATGATGAAGAATTTGAACGCTTTGCTGAAATGCTGAGGCCAGTCTTTTTGCATACTCGCTTGACTAATATCTTGAAAATGCCTCCCTATGCAAAGTACATGAAAGACATCATCACTAATAAGAGAAAAATACCGGAAGCTGGAATCTCCACTATGCTTGCTAATTATACTTTCAAAGATGGAGTACCTAAAAAACTTGGAGATCCGGGAATACCAACTATACCCTGCTCCATCAAAAAGAATTATGTGAAAACTGCTTTGTGTGATTTAGGAGCTGGTGTTAATGTTATGCCTTTATCTTTATATAAAAGACTTGACTTGAATAAACTCACACCTACTGAAATATCTTTGCAAATGGCTGACAAATCAACTGCCATACATATCGGTATCTGTGAGGATGTGCCCGTTGTTGTTGCTAATGTTACTATTTTGACTGACTTTGTTATACTTGAGATGCCTGAGGATGGCAACATGTTGATTATCCTTGGTAGACCCTTCTTGAATATTGCAGGGGCTGTTATGATTGCAATAAAAGCAAGGTCACTTTTCATATTAATGGTAATGAGCATGCGGTGCACTTTCCGAAGAAACAATTCCAAGTGAATGGTATTAATGTTATTGAAAAATCTCCGACAATTGCTATTGGAAGTTTTCAAATACCTCTACCTACTGTCAAAAAGAAATATGAAATGCTTATTGTTAGGGACATTCATATCCCCATTGAGGTAACTTAGTGATTTACAAAAGTTCTTCGGTTTCATGCTAATCGAAAGTGGTTGTTAATAAGACCTGATCAACCTTATTAATGAATCATTTTTGAGCGGTATGAAGTTGATGAATTTAGTAAGCACTACCTGTCCCTACTTTTTGTTTTCTGTTTTTATTAGTTGAATAAAATAAAATGCCATGTTTTATCTGTTTTCTGAATTTCCCATGCAATAAAAAATGACCCAAAAATAAAAGTGCTCAGAATGCTGTGAAAATTTTACACGATTTTTCCTGAATTTTTGGTGCAAATAATACCAGAGGGAGGTGCACCAGGTGGGCACAACCCACCTGGGTGCGCCAGGACCCCCAGGCCCGCCCTGGTGGGTTGTGGTCCCCACGTGGACCCCTCACTTACTCTTTAGCCCACATCATCAATTACCTCCAGAAAAAAATCACCATTGCTCTCTCTCCCGTGTTCTTGCTCTCAAACCCGCGGATTTTGATCTCTTTGCTCGAAGCTCCGTTTCCGAAACTGTTTCGGGGGATTGTTGCTTCGTATGTGACTCCACCGTTTGTCCAATTAGTTTTTGTTTTAGTGGTTTATACTTTGAATAATTAGCTACTCTTGGTGCTGCTGTAGATGAGCTTGCATGTTGAATTCTTAGTGTTCTAAGTAGTTTGAATGCTTGCTATGGCCTCTATGTATCCCTATGAGTAGTTGCTATCAATTTTGTGAAGTTTTGTTGAGAAAATTGTGTGGACTAAAAATTTCAGATTTTTGTTCATAGGAAAATTGTACGCGAACATGAATATCTTCAGGAAGTTTGCTTCTAAGAAGAACTCCAAGGGTGTTATTGGGGAGTCTTCTGACAGTGATCTCCACCCTCGGAGGTTGGCGGAGGTACGGCCGTGCGAATGGCCGTACACCCCATTCTTGGAAGAGCTTGGAATCCTTCAGGAGTTCATGCAATATATTGCTAATGCCGGCCTCACCGGCTTCATCACAGATGAGTGTGACCAGCATCAAATCCTCACAAACATCTTTGTTCAAAGCTTTACTTTCTTGCCTAGAAATAATCCTCCTGAAGTGAGCTTTGATTTATATGCTGAAAACCATCAGACACCACTTACTGAATTTTGTGACATATGCATGATCCCTTATGATGGGAGCTTGGCTGAGCCTAGGCCGGTTGGGTTTGAGGACTTTTATCGCACCTTGACAGTGGGAGATGAGAGAGGGGTTTCAGCTACCACTGTTGCTAGCATACACATCCCTGCCGTACATTATTTTGCTTTATTTGTTGCTAAGTGCTTGCTTGCTAGAAAGAAAGTAGGTGCGCTCAGCGCACCAGACTTTGTTGTTTTACGTCGGGCACTAGAAGGCGACAACACTCATAGCTTGGGAGCTATTGTGGCTCGTCACCTCCATCTTAATAAATCCTAGGGTGAAATTCATGGTGGGATTTTGCTACTCGTTTGGCGGCTCACTTCAATGTTGAGATACGCCCTCATGATTACCCTCTGACTAAGGTTTACCTAGACCGTGCAGCCACGGAACAACATCACTTTCCTGCACATGATCATCCTAACATCGCCATTCCTTATAACCTGGTCTTTAGCGTTAAAACGCATGGTGTTATTCCTTTGCCTGCACCTGCTTTGTTTGATTCTGCTTCCAGGGGCGGATATAGGATTATGCCTGCGGACATCATCGCCTACCGGAACGCTCAGGCTTCTGCAGAGGCTGAGGAGGAGCCTCAGCAGTGGGATGAGTGGATGCCTGCTCCCCAGGATCCCTACTACCATTCAGGCTACTGATCGACTACCAAGCTAGGCCAAAGCCAAAGCTTGGGGCAGTACGTGTTTCTCACCGACTTTATATTCATGTTCACTTATATCATTCTATTTGTCAGTGTTCACACTTTTTCATTGTATCATCCATGCTTAGATTTATTTTCTTGCTTTCTTCTTGTGTGTTTGAAAAACTTTAGAAAAAACAAAAAAAATAGTTGTAGTAATTTACTTTCTATGCATGCTTTGTAGTAGCACTTAAAAAGGAAATCCAAAAAGATGTCCTTTTTCTTCTTTTGCTTGTTGGGAGCTTTCCCGCGTAAATAGTTTTTCTCATTTTTTATTTTCCCTTTTTATTTGCTTCCTCAAGAAAACCAAAAACTCCAAAAATATTTCAGTGTGTTTCTCTGAATTTCTTTTCTTTTTATTGGAGTCTTACCGAGGAGAAGACAACGATGAAAATGTTAAGTGGCTCTCATATGAATAACTGTTGAACTAATAAAGAGCCCATTTTACCTTGTCTTCTCCTGTTGAATAAAATGTTTGTAGATTCCAGCTTAGTCCATGGCACTCTTGCACTATTATTTTCATATCATTCGGTCGTGCAAGTGAAAGGCAATAATGACGATATTCGATGAACTGGCCATGGCAAAGGGAAACTGGTATGAACTCGACTTGTTCTGTTTGTGTAAATATGTTTAACCTAGTATCCATGCTTTCACCCCGTTATGATTAAACATGTTTGCAATGACAATTAGATATTATAGTTTCTCATGCCATGCATAAGTAGCTAGGAGTGGATAATGATTTATCTTGGATATCAACATAGCGTTAAAATTATTGTGATGTAGTATGATGATATGGTATCCTCCTCTGAATGTTCGAGTGGCTTGACTTGGCACATGTTCATGCATGTAGTTGAATCAAAACCAACATAGCCTCTATGATATTTATGTTCATGGTGTTCATATCCTACTCATGCTAGTGTCCAATGTTACTTATGCATAATGCATGGTTATGATCGTTGTTGCTCTCTAGCTGGCCGCTTCTCAATCTAATTGCTAGCCTTCGCCTGTACTAAGTGGGAACTCTGCTTGTACATCAAAAACCTTGGACCCAAAGTTATTCCAGATGAGTCCACCATACCTACCTATATACGGTATTACCCTGTCATCCTAAGTAAATTTGCATGTGCCACCTCTAAAAACTTCTAAAAATTATCCTTTTTGTGTGTCTGGATCGTTCATGGAACGACAGGAGGTGGTCGATATCTTCCATGCTAAGCGGGTTATTCTCAGGTCGAGTGTTTATTCACTCGCCGTCGCAGGAGAAAATGGGCGGTAATAGGGGTGCCCAGTCCCAAACTGCAAACATGAAAAAGAGTTCATCTCTTGAATAATCAAATAAAAACTCCCAATGGAGTCAAAACCTTTACTCTTATCACTTGGGAACCGCCACTAGCGTGCTTAGCATGGAAGATGTTGAGAACTTATGGTCGTGAAGTGAATAAGAAGGGTGCATGTCTCAAAATATCATTTTTATCTGTTTTAAAACCTGAGCTCTGGCACCTCTACAAATCACCGCTTCCCTCTGCGAAGGGACTTTCTATTTACTTTTATGTTGTGTCATCACCTTCTGAAACAAGCGCTAGAAACTGAGAGAGCACAATTGTCATGATTTATGCATTATGTATAGCTAATGTTGGGTGCATCATGACTGGATCTTTTGTACCATGAATTACAATGTCTAGTCGCTGCTTGAACTTTGGAGGTGCTCTGCATTTATGTTTTGCAGTCTCAGAAAGGGCTAGCGAGATACCACTATTGTCATATTATATCATGGTTGTTTTGACAACATGTTGCTGTTTGAGATATCTTATTATTGCTCGCTAGCTGATTATGTCATTGATATGAGTTAATATAATCTTTAAGAGTTATTGTTGACAAGGTTAGTTATAATGTTGGCTGAAAACCTGGGTGCTATTTAAGCCTATTTATGCAAACAAGAGAAAAGTTCGTAAAAGTTTTTCTTTCTCACTTTCAGTTTATCAACTGAATTGCTTTAGGACAAGCAAATGTTTAAGTTTGGGGGAGTTGATACGTCTCCAACGTATCTACTTTTCCTCATGCTTTTCCTCTTGTTTTGAACTCTAATTTGCATGATTTGAATGAAACTAACCCCAGACAGACGCTATTTTTAGCAGAACTACCATGGTGTTGTTTTTGTGCAGAAATAAAAGTTCTCAGAATAAAACGAAACTTTGCGAGGAATTTTTATGGAATAAAAGAGGATTTTTGGAGCCAACACCTACCGGAGAGGGGCTCATGGGTGGGCACAACCCACCAGGGCACGCCCCCTCTCCTCGCGCGCCCAGGTGGGTTGTCCCCACCTGGTGGCCCCGCAGACCCTGATTCCGACAGTATAAATCACATATTTTCTGGAAAAAAAATGAGGGAGAAAGAATTACCGCGTTCCACGAGACGGAGCCGCCGTCACCTCTGTTCTTCATCGGGAGGCCAGATCTGGAGTCCGTTTGGGGCTCCGGAGAGGGGGGGTCTTCGTTCTTCGTCATCACCAACCCATCTTCATCGCCAATTCCATGATGCTCCCCACCGGGAGTGAGTAATTCCTTCGTAGGCTCGCTGGTTGGTGAGTTGGATGAGATTCATCATGTAATCGAGTTAGTTTTGTTAGGGCTTGATCCCTTGTATCCACTATGTTCTTAGATTGATGTTGCTATGACCTTGCTATGCTTAATGCTTGTCACTTTGGGCCCGGGTGCCATGAATTCAGATCTAAACCGTTTATGAATTCATCATTATATCCATGTTTCAGATCCGATCTTGCAAGTTATAGTCACCTACTACGTGTTATGATCCGGCAACCCCGGAGTGACAATAACCAGGCCCACTCCCGGTGATGACCGTAGTTTGAGGAGTTCATGTATTCACTATGTGTTAATACTTTGTTCTGATTCTCTATTAAATGGAGGCCTTAATCTCCCTTAGTTTCCAATATGGACCCCGCTGCCATGGGAGGGTAGGACAAAAGATGTCATGCGAGTTCTTTTAATAAAGCACGTATGACTATTTACGGAATACATGCCTATATTATATCGATGAACTGGAGCTACTGCCGTATCGCCCTAGGTTACAACTGTCACATGATGAATATCATCCAACAAGTCACCGATCCAATGCCTACGAATTTATCTTATATTGTTTCTGTTGAGTTACTACTGCTATCATCACTGTTACACTTGCTACCAAAATACCGCTACCACTGTTACTATTACTAGTGCTGCTATCACTACTATCAAAACCATCATATTACTGTGCTACTGGTCACTTTTGCTGCAGATAATTAATCTCCAGGCGTGACTGAATTGACAACTCAGTTGCTAATACCTTCAAATATTCTTTGGCTCCCCTTGTGTCGAATCTATAAATTTGGGTTGAATACTCTACCCTCGAAAACGGTTGCGATCCCCTATACTTGTGGGTTATCAGTGATCCGGGAGCGATCACCGTTTGGTTACGAGGTAACCCGTTGGTAAGATAGTCCGAGGGACTCGGTGCACAATTTTGGTTGCACGGCATGAGTAGTATGCTTTCACCTGCATTTAACTTGATTAAATGTCATGATATTGTTTGCCATTATGTTTATGCTTGTTGTGAGCTTGCAAGTACATTCAATGTACTGACCTAGCATGTTATGCCAGCTTTCAGGAAAGTCTAACTGGATCGGAGTGCTGCGTGTCCACATCGGTGTCCCTATGCTATGGAGTCCCGCTTCATCGTCGTTCCGCTGCCGCGTAGTTGCCGTGATTGAGGCCCCTTTATGTTCACTAAATAATGTACATATTGTTCAGCTGCACCGTGTGTGCTGCTTGGCCTTGCTACTTGATGTAACATCGAACTATGTTCCGCTAGTATCAATAAAGCGGTTGTTTTCTGTACCAAGATGTTGTGTGTTGCCAGAAGACGTGATCTCTGGGCTGGCAATGCAAGGTAAACCGGTTGCTCTTAGCCGGGGTGCCACATGACGAGGAGCTCCGGAATGGTACGGAGGTAAAGATTGATATATAGGACGATGCTATTTGGACACCGGAAAGGTTTCAGAATGTATCGGGTAGTCATCGGATCATGGGAAGGGGTTCCGGGAGGCCCCCGGGGGGTTATTGGGCTATATGGGCCAAAAGAGGGGAGCACACCAGCCCACAAGGGGCTGGCGCACCACACCTCTAGGCCGCCGACCCTAGGGAAGGAAAGGGGGAAGGGCTAGCCCCTCCTGCCTTCCCTCCACCTAAGAGAAAGGAAAGGGGGGGCCACCCCCTCCTGCCTTCCCCCACCTATATATATGTGGGGGGGCACGGCCAGGGCAGGCACCCAAGGTGGCCGCCGGCCCCTTGGGGAACCCCAGACTGTCTCCTCTCCTACTAGTTCATCCTTGGTCATATTTTCGTAGTGCTCGGCGAAGCCCTGCGGAGATAGTTGCATCACCACCGTCACCATGCCGTCGTGCTGCCGGGACTCATCTACTACTTCGCCTGTCTTGCTGGATCAAGAAGGCGAGGACGTCATGGAGCTGAATGTGTGCTGAACACGGAGGTGACGTATGTTCGGTACTTGACCGGGCGGATCGTGAAGGTGTACGACTACATCAACCGTGTTGATAAACGCTTCCGCTTAATGATCTACGAGGGTACGTAGACATACTCTCCCCTCTCGTAGCTATTCTCCATGGATAGGTCTTCCGTGTGCGTAGAATTTTTTATTTTCCATGCAATGTTCCCCAACAGACCAAGCATCTAAGCTTGGGGATGCCCCGGATGGCATCCCCTCTTTTGTCTTCGATCCATCGGTAAATTTACTTGAGGCTATATTTTTATTCATCACATGATATGTGTTTTGCTTGGAGCATCTTGTATGATATGAGTCTTTGCTTTTTAGTTTGCCACAATCATCCTTGCTGTACACACCTTTTGAGAGGGACACGCATTAATCGTGAATTTATTAGAATACTCTGTGTGCTTCACTTTATATATTTTGAGCTAGGCAATTTTGCGCTAGTGCTTCACGTATATCTTTTTAGAGCACGGTGGTGGTGTTATTTTATAGAAATTGATGAACTCTCATGCTTCACTTATATTATTTTGAGAGTCTTTAAACATCATGGTAATTTGCTTAGGTTATGAATTTAGTCCTAATATGATGGGCATCCAAGAGGGATATAATAAAAACTTTCATATAAAGAGCATTGAATATATGAGAAGTTTGATTCCTTGCATATTGTTTTGAATATAAAGATGGTGATATTAGAGACATGCTAGTGAGTAATTGTGGATTGGTAGAAATACTTGTGTTAAAGTTTGTGATTCCCGTAGCATGCACGTATGGTGAACCGTTATGTGATGAAGTCAGAGCATGATTTATTTTTTGATTGTCTCCCTTATGAGTGGCGGTCGGAGACGAGCGACGGTCTTTTCCTACCAATCTATCCCCCTTGGAGCATGTGTGTAGTACTTTGTTTTGATGGCTAATAAATTTTTGCAATAAGTATGTGAGTTCTTTATGACTAATGTTGAGTCCATGTATTATACGCACTCTCACCCTTCCACCATTGCTAGCCTCTCTAGTACGGCGCAACTTTCGCCGGTGCATTAAACCCACCATATACCTTCCTCAAAACAGCCACCATACCTACCTATTATGGCATTTCCATAGCCATTCCGAGATATATTGACATGCAACTTCCACCGTTCCATTTTATTATGACACACACCATCATTGTCATATTGCTTTGCATGGTCATGTAGTTGGCATAGTATTTGTGGCAAAGCCACCGTTCATATTTTTTATACATGTCACTCTTGATTATTGCACATCCCGGTACACCGCCGGAGGCATCCATATAGAGTCATATCTTGTTCTAGTATCGACTTGTAATTCTTGAGTCGTAAGTAAATAAAAGTGTGATGATCATCATTATTAGAGCATTGTCTCATGTGAGTAAAGGATGATGGAAGCTATGATTCCCTCACAAGTTGGGATGAGTCTCTGAACTTTATAAAAATAAAAGAGGCCTAAGAAGCCCAAACCAAACAAAAAGAGAAAAAATGAGAGAAAAAGAGAGAAGGGACAATGTTACTATCCTTTTCGACATTTGTGCTTCAAAGTAGCACCATATTCTTCATGATAAAGAGTCTCCTATTTTGTCACTTTCATATACTAGTGGGAAATTTTCATTATAGAACTTGGCTTGTATATTCCAATGATGGGCTTCCTCAAATTTCCCTAAGTCTTCATGAGCAACCAAGTTGGGTGCACACCCACTTAGTTTCTTTTTGAGCTTTCATACACTTATAGCTCTAGTGCATCCGTTGCATGGCAATCCCTACTCACTTGCAGCAATATCAATTGATGGGCATCTCCATAGCCCATTAATTTGCCAAGTTGATGTGAGACTTTCTTCTTATTTTTGTCTTCTCCACAACCACCATATTCTATTCCACCTATAGTGCTATATCCATGGCTCATGCTCATGTATTGCGTGAAAGTTGAAAAAGTTTGAGAACACCAAAAGTATGAAACAATTGCTTGGCTTGTCATCGGGGTTGTGCATGATAAAATACTGTGTGTGATGAAGATGGAGCATAGCCAAACTATATGATTTTGTAGGGATAACTTTCTTTTGCCATGTTATTTTGAGAAGACATAATTGCTTTATTAGTATGCTTGAAGTATTATTGTTTTTATGTCAATATTAAAATTTTGTTTTGAATTTTACGGATATGAACATTCATGCCACAATCAAGAAGATTACATGGATAAATATGATTAGGTAGCATTCCACATCAAAAATTCTGTTTTTATCATTTACCTACTCGAGGACGAGCAGGAATTAAGCTTGGGGATGCTTGATACATCACCAACGTATCTATAATTTTTGATTGTTCCATGCTATTATATTATCTATTTTGGAAGATGTTTCAATTGATTATGATAAGAATAAAGTTACTATCTATGATGATCATGATGGTACTTATGTTATAAAGAATAATGATAAGCATGAAAAGTGTCATTATGAATTTAATGTGCAATTGGGTCATGACAATCAAGCTTTACATGATGGCTATTTTGTTCAATTTGCCCCCACAATGATAAGGATTTTACTTACGTGGGGCGTAATAATACTTTTGTGCATGTGTCTCATGAAAATAATGATGGCTACATCACTGACTTTGTTCATGATGTCACTGAAAATTATTATGATAGAGGTAGATAGGGTTATAGATAACAACGTCAACTTTCCTCTCTTTAATGATGAAAGTTTTGAAGTTGCACTTGTTTTGTCTTCCTATTCTAGCTACCTGTTGTAAGTGCATCTAGTGCCCCTTAGTGATTTTGGTGTATTGAAGACTTATAGGTTAAGGGACTAATGTGTTTATGAGTGTACATAGGTCTATAAGTCTATGAGGAGTTTGATATTTACAGTGAAAGTCGACCCCTAAAAATGAATGTCTTCGACTGAAGACTTTGGATTTCTGAAGACTTTTTGAAGACTTTGAAAGTGAAGAAATTGGTGTGATCTTGAAGACTTGGTATTCATTCGAGGAACATGAAGCGTGAAGACTTTTGTTTTCGTAGTTTCATTTTCTCTTTCTTGAGTCATAGGAAACACCGTACTGTTAAAGGGGTCGAGGAAATACTAAGGAAAAATTTCCATGTGATGCTCAACTCAAAATCCTACAACTACCAATCCCTTCGAGTGAAGCCATTGGAAATCTCATACAGCTCAGTCAATTTCTTCAGTGACAGAGACGAAGTTCTTCTGGTCTCTGAGGAATTTGTTCTAACTAAGGAGTTAGGAATTCTCCAGTGCGGGTTGCCTACAAGTGAGGAACATGATAGCTCTGAGGAATTTGATAGTCAAATTTCCGACCGTTGCTGTGCTATGCGCCAGCTGTCCCAAAATATCTACCCACCTAACGGTCATATCACTGAAGGGAATTTATGTCTTATCATGTCGGGCTTCTCCCTAGGCTATAAATAGCCGCCCCCTACAACCACTAGCGGGTTGGCTGCTCCGAGAAAAACTGACACTTGTCATTTGAGAGCATCCCATCCTCCGAGGACTTTGAGAGAAAATCATCAAGTGAGGAAAACCCAAACCCAAACACCTACAAACCCAAAGTGATTGAGCATCACTGAAGAGATTGATCTTGCGTAGATCCGACGCTTGTTACCTTTGAAGACTGTGCTTCTTCCAGACGGTTAGGCGTCATGGTCTGAGCATCCAAGAGGAAATTGTGGATTGTCGAGTGACCGAGTTTGTGAAGGTTTGGAAGTCACCTGAAGACTTACCACGAGTGATTGGGCGAGGTCTGTGTGACCTTAGCTCAAGGAGAATACGGTGAGGACTGTGTGTCCTCAGGTTTAAACACCTAGCCGCTCCAACCAGACGTACAACTGACATAGCAGTTGGAACTGGTCTACCAAATCATTGTCTTCACCAAGCTTACTAGTTCTATTTCCTCAACTCTTTCATTTCCTCATTAATGTGTTGAGGGCCTGTTCATATCTGTTCGAAGACTTTGACTAAATACTTTCTCAATTTCCTCAGTTCAATTTCTTCAGTCTATTTGTCTTCATCCTGTGTTATCATGTGTTTACGCTTTTTGTACTCTGTGCTTGTCTTCATTTCATCATGATGACCATGCTTGTGTTCTGTTATGTTTACATCTGAGTACTTATTCCGCTGCAAGTAGTTCTTCGCTTAGGAATTTCCTCGCCCACAAATTCCTTAGTGAAGAATTCATAAAAATCGCCTATTCACCCCCCTCTAGTCGATATAATGCACTTTCAATTGGTATCAGAGCAAGGTACTCATCTGTTCTGTGTGATTTTGGTTTAACCGCCTGGAGTTTTAGTTATGTTGACTGCAGGTATGATCATGGTCTCTGTTGGGTGTCCTACCTTTGATGGGATGGACTACCCCTACTGGAAGAATAAGATGCGAATGCATCTTGAGGCAATTGATAACGATCCCTGGTATGTTGTGGAAAATGGTGTTCCCTCAGTCTCACCTTCTCTGAACGCTACTGATGTGAAGAGATACAAGCAACTTGATTCACAAGCGAAGAAACATCATATGTGGCCATCTGAGCAAAGGACAATATGGAAGAGTGAGTGCTTTGGAAACTGCTAAGCTTATCTGGGATAGGCTATCCAAAGTCAATGAAGGAGTCTCAACTCAGCGTGACTCGCGAGTTGACGTTCTTCGCAATCTCTTCAACCGCTTCAAAAGACTTGACAATGAAAATGTTCAGCAAACCTTCGATCGCCTCACTGACATCTCAAATGAGCTTCAAACACTTGGTGCCACTGACATCACCGACCATGAGGTGGTGAAGAAATTGATGAGATCGCTTGATTCCCCATTTGATACTCTGGCACTGATGATACAAGAACGTGGAGATTACAAGTCACTTGATCCCGCTGATATCCTCGAGAGGCTAAACACTCATGAGTTCCAGCTTTCTAAGAAGAGAGAGATCTATGGTTTGAGCTATGGCAGATCACGTGCTCTGAAGGCCAAGGCAGTTTCTGAATCTGAAGATGAAGATTCTGGTAGTAGCCTTCGTGATCCTGAAGAACTGACCCAGCAGCTAGCACTGCTCGTGAAGAAATTTCAGAAGTTCTCAAGACGTGGTCGCTTTGGAAAATCCTCAAGGAGCAATGATTCCTCATCAAGTCGAAGAGGCTATGCCACAAGTGCAAGAAACCTGGTCACTACATTCAAGATTTTCCTCAGTGGGAAAAGGAATCGAAGAAGAAGAAATACAAGGATTACAGTTCTGATGACGTAAAGAAGAAGAAGAAATCTTCAAAGTCTTCATCATCAAAATCCTCGAAGTCTTCATCTCACAAGAAGAGCAACTCCAAGAAGGCTCGGGCATTCATTGGCAAGGAAATGGACTCTGAGGCTGAATCTGAGGAACATGAGGAAGAGGAGGCATCTAAGGAGTCCGAGTCTGGTGTGGCGAGCCTAGCTCTCGCTATTGCATTCTTCAGCAAGTCCATCTTCAGCTCTGAAGAAAATGACTTCACCAACAAGGCTGATGAAGGCAATGATGACTACGCTCCCACCTATTGCTTCATGGCAAAGGGTGCCAAGATAATCAAATACCCCACCTCTGAATCAAGTGAGGATGAATCTGATGAAAACCTCAAGCCCAGCTATTCTAAACTTGCTAAGATTGTTGTGAAACAACAAAAGGCTTTTGAAAAGGTTCAAAACATGCTAGACAAAAGTGATGATATGTTAGGTGAAGAAATGGATCGCACTAAAACTTTGACTGGAAATCTTCAGAGACTTTAGTCTAGGTTTAACAACCTTCAAAGTCATCATAACACTCTCTTATCTGATCATGAGAAGCTTTCTTATGAATTTCTTCAAAGAAAGCAAGATCTTGAAAAGCCAAGAGTTATGAAGATCTTCAGAAGGAGCGCGATTCATTACTTGCTCAACATATCAGCGCTACTCAGGAAGAATTTGTTCCTCCATGTTTGAAGTGCATTGAACGTGATTCTGCTAATTCTTCACCTAAATGTTCAAATGCTTATAATGTTACAAATTCTTCACCTGTCTCTGCTATCACTAATTCCTCATCTGAGGACATTGCTAGTATCACTGATGATGTAGGGCTGAAGGAATTGTATACGAAAGGCATGTACAAAAGTCTCAAACGGCATCAGACTCTTTGTGATGTGCTTAAAAAGCAGATCCTTAACAGGAACCCTAGGAAAGAGGGTATTGCCTTTGAGAGGAAAATCAATGTTGATGGAACATATTGGAAGCCTGAGCAGTACCCCAAAACCTCCTGGGTTGCTGCAAAGGGACCTCCAGTAGATCCATCTAATCTATCTGGCTTTACATGTGAATCTCCTCATTCTTCTGATGAGTCATTTGACTCCAACTATAAATTGTTCAAAATCAGAATGGTGAAGTATTTGCTAGATATGTTGGCACTAACTACAGGAACGGTTCCCCTATGAAGAAAACCTGGGTTCCCAAAAGGTGCCTTGAAAATCTTCAGGTGAATGTCATCATGACACCACCTGTGAAGAATAGGAACCCCAGATCAAATTCTTCATATGGACCAAATTCTTCATATGGATCCAAGTCCTCATATGGACCAAATACCTCACGTGGATCCAATTCCTCAAAAGGATCAAAGTCCTCATATGAACATCATCGTGCTAACACCTCTGTTTCGTAGGGAAGAGCTAAGGGCTATGAATATGAGCATTATTCTTCTAACCATTATGTTCATAAGTCCTCGAAGAATTTCTCTGCTTATTCATATGCCTATCCTAACTCCTCTTATGTGAAACGAAGTGGGCTGGCTTCTATGCCACCTTTCTCGTATGGAGCTCGCAGAGTGATGAACTCTTTGCCACCCCTTCAGATGTGGGTGGTGAAGAAAAGGAACTAATATCTTATGCAGGGTCAGGTCTCCAGACGTGCTTAAACGTCTGAAGAAATTGCTGGAGACCTAAAAATGCCTAAAAGGATGCAGGCTAATCATGAAGAAATGAATCCTCATTTCTCACGTCCTCATACTGCTTTATCTGTTTTATTGCTTGATGAAATTGATCTGATGAAATTCATGTCATATTCTTCACTGATGAAGTATATGAGTTCGTAAGCTGCACTAATTCATTTGCAGGATGATCAACCCAAAGCCACTGAGTGGGTCCTCGATAGTGGATGTACAAATCACATGACTGGTGACAAGAATCTATTGATGGATGTTCCCTTATCTCCATCGCATCTGAAGCATATCATCTTCGCTCACAAAGGCAAAAGCAAGGTATTGGGTCTAGGTAAGGTTGCGATCACAAAGGATCGACACATGGACAAAGTCATGCTTGTCGAGTCCTTAGGACTCATGTCTATCTCAATGCTTTGTGATCTTGATATGGTTGTTGTCTTTGGAAAGTATTGTTGTGTTGTGATCATGGAAGCTGACAATTCCAAAGTCTTCGAAGGCTTTAGGAGAGGAGATCTGTATATTGTTGATTTCTCTACAGGACCACAACCAGCCGTATGTCTACTTGCAAAAGCTTCAGAAGGCTGGCTATGGCATCGACGACTTGGTCATGCAGGCATGAGGAATTTGCACACGCTCGCGAAGAAGAAGCATGTCATTGGCATTGAGAATGTCAAATTCCTCAAGGATCACTTATGCGGAGCCTATGAAGCTGGAAAGATGACCAAGGCCAAGCATCCAGCGAAGACTATCATGACTACTACTCGACCATTTGAATTGCTTCACATGGATCTCTTTGGTCCTAATCATTATTCTGCAGTTACAAATGATGCATCTCTATATGGCTTTGTTATTGTTGATGTTTACTCTCGTTACACATGGGTGCATATTGTCACTTACAAACATGAGGTGCAGGAAGACTTCAAATGATTTTCCTCGAGGGCTTCAACCAACTTTGTTGTGAAGATTAAGCACATCAGAAGTGACAATGGAACCGAGTTCAAGAACTCTGGTCTTGATGACTATCTTGATGAACTTGGTATTACTCATGAGTTATCTGCTCCTTATACTCCTTAGTAGAATGGCGTCGTGGAGCGCAAGAACAGGACTCTTGTTGAGATGGCTCGCACTATGCTTGATGAGTACAAGACGCTTCATCGTTTCTGGATTGAGGCAATTGATACTGCGTGCCACATCATCAACGTGCTATTTCTTCATGTTGCCTTTTCTACTAAGTGAATGTGATCGGACCCTTCCCCCTCTATGCTAAACTCAACCCAGTCTATTCACAATTTCTTCATGTGCGTTCTATTTGAAACACGTTCAAAATCTTCACTGTGTCCTTGTCAGCTGAAGAATTTGCGAACGAAACGTTAAAACTTCTCTTATCTGAATTTTCTGCTGTTGCCGCCTAAACCGTTCCGCATCCCACGATAATACTTATCTATTCACCCATGATCTCACATGATCGCCACCTCTCAGTACGTGGGTGACACATGTCAAGCGAATGAGAAGGGTCAGGGGCACATTCGTCCAATTTCTTTGGACGAGTGGTTTTTCACTTCGGCTATAAATACCCCTCCCCTTCCTCACTTCGTTTTTACTCCGCTCGACCTCTCTCCCGCTTGAGCTTCTCAAACCCTAGCGCCGCTGCTACTTCCATCGTCGCCGGTGAGGAAGAGCTTCACTGCCTCGACCTCGTCGCCGTCGTACTCGCGCCGGCTGCGGATTTCTTCACTCCGCCGCCGCCGTAGCTGTCATCCTCAGCCAAGTTAGGGCGTGGAAGATCTGAACTGACGAGCTTCACATCTACACTTCCCAGTTCATCGTGTTCTTCATCAAGGGTAATTAAAAGTTACTTTTACTGCCCTCTTTGATTGAAATATTTTCTACAAAATCTTCAAAGGTGTTAATTCCTCAAATCATCACACACTGAACACCTCTCATAACATCTGTTCTTGATATGTTTCCCTAAGCAACATTTTTTCTTCAAGATTCGTCAATTGTGTGGATTTTCAATCTGCACAACTATGGAACCTAAGACAAAGAACGCTTAGTGAAATTCTTCAAGACTCATCTAGTCAAATTCCTCAAACTTGTTCGTTTTGCAAAACCTTCTGAGAACGCATATGACCTCTCCAAATTCCTCGCAACTATACTCTGTTCACAGGTACTCATATCCGCTACTGAATCACTAGGTTCTCATCAACTTAACTCATTTGCAGCATTCCTCGAAGAAAGGTTGCACAACCTCTTCAGAGAATTCTGTTGTTCATATTCCTCAGCTGAAGAAAATGGCTGACGGTAAGAAGCCACAGAAGGGAGGAAAGAGGCCTGAGGTCAATACTGCTTTCGAGATTCCTGATGACATATACAAGGATTATTGCACTCATGATGAGGCCAAGTTTGGCAAGGAGGACAAAAATCAGCGCAAGGTGTGCATACAAAGGATAGAGAGGATATGGGCACGGGAATGGAGGGAGTACAGATATGTTACTCCCAAGTATATGAAGAAATTTGCTCTAAATCATCCATGGCCAAGACCTCCATTGGCACCTGGCCAAGAAGCTGATCCCACCAGCCTCAAGCGTGGTGAGGATTATCCTGATGAATGGGCCAAGCGCCAGGCCAAGCTAGCCAAAATAGCTAAGGAAGCAGTGAGGAAATTTAATGAAGACTCTGCTGCTGCTGCTACCACTGTTGAGGCCTCTGCAAGCAAGCCAAAGAAGGCCATGGCAAAGAAGCCTGCTCATAAGCCAAGTGCTTCACCCCAAATGCCCTCACAGCCAAGTTCCTCAGCAATGCCCTCACGGCCAGATTCTTCAAAGCCCTCATGGCCAACTCCTCAAGCTGCTCCAGCTCCTCCAAAGTCCTCAGCTCCTCCGACAAAATCCTCAGCACCTGTGCATCTCGCCACGTGCCAAAGGACAATAGGCATCTCTATTGCCTCAGGAGCTTCTACTAGTTCTTCAGTTGCACCAAATTCCTCAACTGGCCCCTCTCTGCTGAAGAAAAAGGCCACTGCTGGACGAGGCTCTCGACCAAGTCCTCACAAGAAATAGGTCGCCTTTCAAGTTCCGTCTGATGATCACGAAGCTGATGATGAGGAACTTGTCAAAATCATCAGAGGCAAGCAGGTCAAGGCCGCTAGAGCCAAAGGTAGCAATGTGTCGTTGATACTGGATCCGAAGTTGATCCTAGACTTCATCGACCTATGGCACAAGGATCCCAACACACCTTTGCCGGAGATGAATCTCACTCCTGGTCAAAGTCATGTTTTGACTGCCTTCATTGAAGAGGAAAAATGGAAATTTGAACAAGGAAGGAGAGTGAAGAAAGCGCAGTACAAGAAAGAGCGCTTTCTGAAGCTTTCACCTGAAGAACTCGTTGCTCTGCAAGCAGAGATCAAGCAATTGAGTGATGAATTTGATCGCTACTATGTTGAATGGCTTGGAGCCAAAGTCAGATTTGTGAAGATAACTGAGGAGTTCACTTCCAATGTCGCAGCCTCAATGCAACAAGATAATCCTCAGGCTGAGGCATCTGCTCAGCCTATTGAAGACCATGCCAGCACCGCTAATGAAAATCAGGCTGCTGAAGAAACTCAGAGTACTAGGGCTGATGACTGCATTCCAGCCGCTGAAGAAATTGCCAGGGCATCCACTAGTGTTGCCCTGAAGAAACTGAAGAAGTCAGGGCAACTGCATCAGTTGTGCCTGAAGTTATTGAACCAAATTCCTCTGCTACTCCTGCACCTACCCCAACTCCAATCCTTCCGTCTGCATCAGATGTGAAAAAGACCAAGGCTGTAGAGCATGCAGCTGTGAAGAAAAGGAAGGCATCAACTGCATCAGATTCTTCAGCTCCGAACAAGATGAAGCCGCTGACTAGCTCTTTTGACAACCCAATTGATGTTGTTCCTGTCTCATCCATGCCATCAAAGGACCTTGTTCCTTTTGATGAAGAATATGATATCTCAAGTGGATCTGATGATGACATTCCTTCTGCTGCTTCTTCAGAGCAGTTGGATGAAGAAATTGAAGCGGATGCGATCCCTTCAACCCCAATAGTCTCATTGCCCATGCCTCAGTTCACTGCTGAAGAGGCCGGCGTTGAAGAAAAGAGTGAAGAAGAAGATGTGGACATTGGATGTACAACACCAGTGCTGAATGATGACTTTTGGGAAAGTCAGCACCCCAACTCTCCTCTTTTCACACCTCTGCAACAAATTCCTCAGTCCCAGTGACTACAGTTCAAATGGGATCTGAAGAACCTCATGCCACTCCGTCTGTACATGAAGAGATTCCAGCCACTAGTGCTGAAGAAAATGTTAATGAAGAATTGAAGACCCAGGCTGCCACTGAAGAAGAACCTGAAATTCCTCAGCCTGTGGATCCTGAGATTGCGATTCCTGAGGTGGCGATGCAATTGACTGATACCCCTCATCCCAAGCCAAAGGATCCCTTCTCGAAGGAGCAGAAATTCAAGGCTGATGACTTCTTCGGCGAGCATGTGTTCTTCACTGACTTCAATCCATATGACTCTGCTCGTCTTAGAAGGAAGCGCTTCTGGACTGCCAGCCAAGCAAATTTTTATTCTTCACTGCTCTTCAACAAAGAAAAAGTCTTCAACCATGAGCATATTCCTCATGTTGACATGGAATCACTGCCTTGCTTCTCTCCAGTCCTCAGTGTGCTTCATGATGCAGGACTGCTCAACTTTTGCTCTGACATTGTTGATTGGAATGAAGAGCTTATTCTTCAGTTCTACGCAACGCTGCATGTCACAGGTGATGCTGACGACATCAACACTTGGGTGTTGGACTGGATGACCGAAAATACTCATTACAAAGCACTGACCTCTGAATTACTTCATGCCCTGCCAATCAGTCCTCCCCTTGAAGGTGCTCGTTGTCTGTACCAAGAGCCTGAACTCACTGCTCATTACATGCAAGTGCTGATGAAGCCTCTGAAGCCCGGTCAAGCCCCAAGGACCATATTCCTCGTGAAGGAATTGTTGTATGTGCCAAGAACAGTCTATCGCATTCTGATGAAGACTTTGAGTCCTATCAAAGGTCACGACTCATCTGATGAGGAAATAGTTGGCATCATGAAGAATCTGCTATTAAACATCATGCATGGCATTCTTGTCAATTATCAGGATTTCTTCATGAGGACTCTGGCAAATGTTGCACTCTCTCCGTTCGAGTTGAAGCCTTACGCACCTTGGATTATGAGATTCCTCAGAATAAGGTCTTCACTCCACTACAAGGCTGATTTTCAGAATCACCTCGGCTACTTGCCCCCAATTGAAGTCCTCAAGCGGACAAATTCCTCAGCTGATGACAAGGGCAAGGCACCTGCTATTATTGATGAAGGCATTCGTCCATTGGATGGTCAGTTTCGCAAAGCTGCAACTTATTCCACCAATGATGACTCTGCCACTCATGATTCTGCTGCCAATGCATCCAAGCCAAATCCTCAAGCCATAGCTCCAAGGGTGATGACTGACCGTGAGCTTCTTCTTACTCTTCACCAGAAGGTGGATCGAAACCACAAATGGGTTAAGCGTCAGTTTGGTTCTATTCTTCACAACATGATTGCTACACATAATGTAGTGAAGAAAAACCATTACTACCTCCATGAAGTCTTCAGTCGCACCTGGGCTATTCTATCACATCTGTATGGTGAAGAAGATCTGAAGCAAATGGGTCTCAAGGAGGACTTTGACTGGTCTGCACCTCCACCGAAGAAATTCAAGAAGTTCAAGGTTCCTTCCTTGGTGGCTAGCTCATATTCTTCATTACGCGACACCGACGAGTATGAAGACTTGGACGACACTGCGGCAGACCCTACAACAACAAACGACCCCAACAACGCTGGCGCTCCTCCATCAACTTGATATTCTTCAGGGGCGTTAGTCCTCATTTTCGATCCTTTTGGTCATTCGATGACAAAAATGGGAGAAATTTGAGTTAGTCTTTAAGCAGGTCTACTTAAATGGGCGTTTTTTTTTGCAAAGTTACAACTCTCATTCTTCCGAGACTTTATTCGATCGAGTTGTAAACTTAAACTCTATGGTGGCCTGATACTTTTGCTGTGTTTTTCCGCATGCTTATTCCTCATTAATGTTAATGCACGCATGCTGAATTACATCAGTCACCATATTTCATCATGCATTTCAAATTCTTCATATTATATGTCAAATGCGTGTATGAATTACAAGATATAGGGGGAGATCTCCATGATTCTACTCTTCAAGTGTGCATTGCTTCGAAAGCAAATTCCTCACTATGCACACCTTCAGGGGGAGTTCTTCTATATCTTGCAATCAAATTCCTCAATATCAGTATTTACACTTCATATGTTTATCCCCGTTGAAAACTTAACCTATATTGTCATCAATCACCAAAAAGGGGGAGATTGTAAGTGCATCTAGTGCCCCTTAGTGATTTTGGTGTATTGAAGACTTATAGGTTAAGGGACTAATGTGTTTATGAGTGTACACGGGTCTATAAGTCTATGAGGAGTTTGATATTTACAGTGAAAGTTGACCCCTAAAAATGAATGTCTTCGACTGAAGACTTTGGATTTCTGAAGACTTTTTGAAGACTTTGAAAGTGAAGAAATTGGTGTGATCTTGAAGACTTGGTATTCATTCGAGGAACATGAAGCGTGAAGACTTTTGTTTTCGTAGTTTCATTTTCTCTTTCTTGAGTCATAGGAAACACCGTACTGTTAAAGGGGGTCGAGGAAATACTAAGGAAAAATTCCATGTGATGCTCAACTCAAAATCCTACACCTACCAATCCGTTCGAGTGAAGCCATTGGAAATCTCATACAGCTCAGTCAATTTCTTCAGTGACAGAGACGAAGTTCTTCTGGTCTCTGAGGAATTTATTCTGACTGAGGAGTTAGGAATTCGCCAGTGCGGATTGCCTACAAGTGAGGAACATGATAGCCCTGAGGAATTTGATAGTCAAATTTCCGACCATTGTTGTGCTATGCACCAGCTGTCCCAAAATATCTACCCACCTAACAGTCGTATCATTGAAGGGCATTTATGTCTTATCATGTCGGGCTTCTCCCTAGGCTATAACACTACAAAAAAAGACACTTCCGTGATGATACGTGTTTGTCACAGTAGGTCACGTTTTCTGTCATGCATGTACATCCATGACAAATTTATGACAGAATCAAGATAGTCATACCTGTGCTGTCGTAGAAGTGTTCCATGACATTACCAAAATTATCATCACGGAAGTGTCCACTTCCATGACAATAAATCACGCGTCACAGAAGTGCTTTCGTCAAGGGTGACCGACACGTGGCATCCACCGTAACGGAACGCCGTTAAGCTATCGGGTCGGGTTTTGGATCCGATAACCCGTTAATAGCCCCGACCAATGGGGATTTTCCACGTGTAAAATCATCATTGGCTGGAGGAAACACGTGTCGGCTCATCGCTGGGACAGATGTCATCCACTCATTGGACAGAAGGCGCCTATGATACGTCGACACGTGGCACAGCCCAATAGAGGCCCATTCCTGTGAAAAGGCCGGCCCGTTTGACTTGGTCAAAAGGTGGCGGGCCGGCCCATGGAAAGCCTGTTAACGGCTTGTTCGCATATAGCCCATTTACAGCCCGCTAACCCAAGGCCCGTTACGCCCTATTCAAATTAGGCCCAGTAGCGTCATCTGGGCCATCCAATATGATTCCAGCCCGTTTTCACTTCTGGCCCATGTATGGCCCATGACGTCTTTCGGCCCATATGAGGCCCTATGTAACTCTTGGCCTATTAACGACCCGTGGTGAAACTGGCCCGTAATGAACAGTGTATCACTTTACACCCATTAATGGCCCGTGGTGAAACTGGCCCGTAAAGAACAGTGTATCACTTTATACCCATTAACGGCCCGTTATTCCGTTGGGCCGTTTCCAGCCCATGTTATCTTTCGGCCTTCTCAGAGCCCATTTATTCTTGGGCTATTTTCCAGCATTCGTTTACTTACGGCCCGTTACTGTCATTTTCTGCTTGTGGGCCAAATTCAGCCCGTGGTTACAGTCGGCCCGTTTGTGGTCCGTTAATACGTTGGGCCATTTTCATAGCGTCATCAAATACGGCTTATTAACGACGGCCCGTTATGGTCGGCCCATGAACGGACGATTCCAACTCTAGCCCGTTTACGGCCAGAATGTAGTCTGTTTGGCCCATGTTTGGCCAATCGATCATACGGCCCGTATAAGGCCCATTGATGATACGACCCGTAGAAGGCCCATTGTTTCTACGACCCGTAGAAGGCCCATTGTTTCTACGGCCCAAAGAAGGCCCACTGTTTCTACGGCCCGTAGAAGGCCCACTGTTTCTACGGCCCGTAGGAGGCCCAGTGTCACTACAGTAAATATTAGCCCATGGTTATTGTGTCCTAGTTTTAAAAATAGGTTATTGCAGCCACTAGCAAACCGCAGAAAAAGAACTGCACTGACTACAAGCAAACAAATAAACAAGACAACAAGGAAATAAATAAGCAAGCAACTTACACTAGGCTATCACGGCTATTACACATATTACATCCACTGGGCATCAAAGTTCGCCACCAGTGCAAATATAGGGAACACAGCAGCATATAAACGCTGCAGCAAAACAAGTCCAGAACTGAAACCACTTTAGAAGAGCTCAAGAAACAATATCCTGGGTACCCATAATGCTGGCAAGATGCTTAGCAAGCTTATTAACTTTCTCTTGTTTGGCGCTTAAGTCCTCCAGCGCTTGATGTTGCACCAGAAAGTATGCATCTGACTCTGCAGGGACTTCCTCAGTCCTTCGGCTTCCTATCGCATAACATCTGATCGATGTCTTTCAACTTGAAGTTGAGACTCAAGAAGCCGAACTGATTCAGGCAACGAGTTCGAAGAGCTGGTGCCAGCAGTGGTAGCCAGTAACTCGAACACTACATCAAGACAGGACTTTGGGGTTGTCTCGGTGTCTTCAATATAGTTTTTATCAGCTTTCTTGGAGACCAACAGGGATGTCTCACTATCTTGAACCTTATCTGCATTACTTCCTTTACAATTGCATAACAGGGTACTCTTCTCCAATATTTTATCCGCGTTCTAAAAGAGAAACAAACAAACACATCTCAGGTTTACTGTGTAGTATATGAAACTCATTTTGGTAAACCAGTTCAGTAGTAAGGTGGACAGGATAACAGCATGAAACAAACATATATCTATGTAGTATGGTCACTGTATGGTCTATATCATTCTAGTTTATGTTGCCAAATCAAGATAGATACAGTTCGAATCATATCTATTTAAGACAAAGCAGCATAGACAGAATATAAGTGTGGGAAACTACACAGCAATAACAACACTTGTAATGTGCATGGCATGAGAACATAACTGTTTATTCAATTGAAACTGAAATCAACATAGAGCAAGTTACAACAGCAAACAGCCAAACACGTTGAAGAAACAGGTTTAAAACATACGTGTTGCGCCATTGGAGTTTCAATTGCATCCTTTAAATTTGAAATTAGTTGGTATCAGTAAATACAGTGATGCAAGAGCAAAGTAGTATGAACCATAGCTACGGAACCTGACCTGAGAACAATTCTTCTTCTACTTTAAGCGTTGACTTCGGGTTCGGAGTGGTGGTCCTCGTGATTTGGGCACTGCAGTTGCCTTACTAACTGCTCGTGTTTGGGTGCTCTGTGGTGGAGACGGTGCTGTGTCAACGGGAATTGGGTGTCTATCTGCTGGGGTTGGGGTTAGTGTAACATCCCAAATTTTCAAATTGGAATGTTATACATAGATCATCATTTTGCATATCATGTTTTGTTGCATTTTGACAAATCCTCGATAAATCCTAAGCAACTCAAGGACCCTCGGAGAGAGTTGGGGATTTTCTCGAATTTTTAAATTTTATTTTTCAAACGAGGGTTTTGGTTTTAATTATTTTTCTCTCCGGAAAAATATTTCATTTTAAAAAAAAATGAGAGGAGAAAATATGACTTCTCCAAAACAATTGAAATACTGGAGGAAAAATGTTAAAATCATTATTTGGAATTTATTTGGATTTTATTTGCAATTTTTATTGCATTTAAAAATATGCATGTTTTCAAAATATTTATTTTTGATTTTAAAAATGTTCACCCTATTCTAGATTTTCTAACTAGACGGGGAAAATTTATTCCATATTTTTCTGATTTTTATTTATTTTTTTACGCAATATTTTCCGCGGAACTTATTTAAAAAAAACACGTGCCCGCACCGGCTGGGCCGAGCCCAAGCCGACGGCCCGCCCCGTCGCCCCTCTCCTCTCTCCCCACGACGCCGCCGCCGGAGTCCGTCCCGGACACGACGCCGCCGCCGCCTCGGATGCCCCTTCCCCAAGCCTCCCTAGCCCCCCTTCCATAAATAGACCCCCCTCCATTTCCTCTCACC